>NC_060891.1:29431878-29504378 GCF_014805685.1 Silurus meridionalis
TGCAGTGTCCGTGTCCGCTTGAGGTGGAACATAAACGCCACTGACTATGACCGAGCTGAATTCCCGAGGTAGATAAAAGGGCCGACATTTGATGGTCAGTAGTTCCAGGTTTGGTGTGCAGGAGCGTGAAAGAGGAACAATGCTCGCACTGTCGCACCAGTGGTTGTTCACCATCAGACACACTCCACCTCCTCTTGACTTCCCCGACTCCAGTGTTCTGTCCATGCGGTAAACCGAGAAAAACTCGGCCGGCTGGATGGCGTGGTCCGGTACCGCTGGGTTCAGCCATGTCTCGGTGAAGCAGAGAAGGTTGCAGTCCCGAATGTCGCTCTGGAACTTGACCCTTGCCCTGAGGTCGTCGAGCTTGTTTTCCAGTGACTGGACGTTGGCTAACAGGATACTAGGTAAGGGAGCGCGGTGTGCGCGTGCCCTCAGCCTGTTCCTGACGCCGGCTCGTTTCCCTCGCGGACGCCGGTACGGGTCGCGTCCTTTGTTCTCCCTCAGAGTCTCTCTCGGTCAGCATGGGTCCGAGTTTAAAAGCGGCAAAAGGTGAGTGCATTGTACACCAATAAATATAAGAGTGTCTCTGTCATATCTAATGATGTCCATCTTGTGTAGATGGAAATAAAACTAGTTAAATAAAAGTATAAAATAAACAAAAAAAGAAAAACCGTAGCCGGAGCAGTCGTGATGGCAGCCGACCTCACCGGCGCCATCTTGTGGAGGTGTGTTGTGTGGAGGTGTGTGGTGTGTGTGATGTGGAGGTGTGTGTTGTGTGTGACGTGTGCGATGTGGAGGTGTGTGATGTGTGTGACGTGTGTGATGTGGAGGTGTGTGACGTGTGATGTGGAGGTGTGTGATGTGTGGTGTGGAGGTGTGTGACGTGTGTGATGTGAAGGTGTGTGATGTGTGTGACGTGGAGGTGTGTGCTAATGGGAGAAGCCGAAAGAAGAAGAAGATTCTATCAAGCCTGGCTTCAGTCTCTGAATGAAAGACGATACTGGCCTTCTTTTCATTACATAATCAAATAAACTACAACTTTTTAAAGCATCATGACCCCCATCAATATTTGATGTTCCATATGGTGTTCTCGGGGTGATGAGAGGTGTTGGGTTTGCGCCAGACATAGCGTTTTCCTTGATGGGCAAAAAGCTCAATTTTAGTCTCATCTGACCAGAGTACCTTCTTCCATATGTTTGGGGAGTCTCCCAAATGCCTTTTGGTGAACACCAAACGTGTTTGCTTATTTTTTTCTTTAAGCAATGGCTTTTTTCTGGCCACTCTTACATAAAAAATAGCTCTGTGGAGTGTACAGCTTAAAGTGGTCCTATGGACAGATACTACAATCTCAGCTGTGGAGCTTTTCAGCTCCTTTAGGGTTATCTTTGGTCTCTTTGTTGCCTCTCTGGTTAATGCCCTCCTTGCCTGGTCCGTGAGTTTGGTGGGCGGCCCTCTCTTGCCAGGTTTGTTGTGGTGCCATATTCTTTCCATTTTTTAATAATGGCTTTAATGGTGCTCCGTGGGATGTTCAAAGTTTTGAATATTTTTTATAACCCAACCCTGATCTGTACTTCTCCACAACTTTGTCCCTGACCTGTTTGGCAAGCTCCTTGGTCTTCATTGTGCCGCTTGCTTGGTGGTGCCCCTTGCTTAGTGGTGTTGCAGACTCTGGGGCCTTTCAGAACAGGTGTATATATATACTGAGATCATGTGACACTTAGATTGCACACAGGTGGACTTCATTTAGGTAATTACGTGACTTCTGAAGGTAATTGGTTGCACCAGATCTTATTCAGAGGCTTAATAGCAAAGGGGGTGAATACATATGCACGCACCACTTTTCCGTTATTTATTTTTTCGAATTTTTTAAAACAAGTTATTTTTTTCATTTCACTTCACCAATTCGGACTATTTTGTGTATGTCCATTACATGAAATCCAAATAAAAATAAATTTTAATTCCAAGTTGTAAGGCAACAAAATAGGAAAAACGCCAAGGGGGGTCAATACTTTTGCAAGGCACTGTATATTTATAATAAATTAATAGTAAATTAAAAAATTTCATATCATAGCATATCATATACATCCAACCCAATCTCACTTTTTACCATGTGAATGCAAAAGACATCCCACAGTAGATTCTTGAGCCGATATCATTTTGGTCTGTCAAGCTCATCAAAGGCAACCTTCCTCATAGCTACAGTACAAGATATATAAAAACTTTAAATCTGGAAAGAATTCCTTAATATTGGGCTTACAAAGCCTTTCGTGTTGTCAAGAAAACTGTTAATCTGTTGGACTGAATATAATTTTTTTTTTACCTTCAGCTATATGCTCTGCAGCCACCTCATCATCTTCAGCACACAGATCCTCATAATCCTTATCAAAATCCTTTTTCTGTAATTTTGAATGCACCACCTCTTGTGAAAGTGTCTTCTTGAGTCTGATCATTTGCTTAATCGTTGCCTGTTCAGATGAGTCAAATTAAGCTGGTTTTAATCCTACCTGTCTGATCATTACCATTTTGTAGACTTAAATGAAAAGCTATCCAGGTTAATGCAAGTAAATTTTGGGGTGCCACAAGGTTCAGTTCTAAGACCCCTGCTTTTCACAATACACATGCTCCCCTTGGAAAATATTATTAGAAGGCATGGAATTAGCTTCCGCTGTTACGCTGATGATACCCAGCTATATATCTCAACAAAACCAGGCAATACACTCAATTAGCTCGGATAACTGAGTGTGTTAAAGAATTAAAAGACTGGATGACTTATAACTTTCTATTATTAAATTCTGATAAGACGGAGATTTTGCTCATCGGCCCAAAAACCAGTACACAGAAGCTCCAGCATCTCAACCTGCATTTAGATGGATGTTCTCTAACCACTAGTTCAACAGTAAAATACCTGGGAGTTATTTTAGAGCAACTTGTCTTTTAATAATGATATCAACCAAGTTACACAAACAGCTTCTTCCACCTTAGAAATATTGCTATAGCTAAGAAACATGTTGTCTATATCTGATGCAGAGAAGCTCGTCCATGCGTTCATGACCTCCAGACTGGACTACTGTAATGCATTACTAGGTGGATGTCCTGCATCATTAATAAACAAGCTTCAGTTAGTTCAGAATGCAGCAGTCAGAGTTCTCACAAGGTCGAGAAAATATCACCATATAACCCCAATCTTCTCATCCCTACACTGGCTTCCTGTTAAGTTTCAAATCCACTACAAACTACTGCTACTCACTTATAAAACACTAAATGGTTTGGCTCCCATGTATCTCTCCAGTCTTTTAACGCAATACAATCTGTCACGCTCACACTTAGCTTTGGAATAGTCTTCCTGACAGTGTTTGGGGCTCAGACACACTCTCCCAGTTTAAGTTTTGATTAAAGACGTATCTTTTCAGTGAGTTCTACACATAGAACTCATACACATAGTCCTCTCCACTGCTTCTCTTTCTCTGCCCATCCCGAGGCATCCTGAGGTTGCTCCAGCTCCACCCACCTTATGAAGATTGTGCATTAAAGAAGTAGATGCCCACAAACATCCCGAACCATCTAGAGACGTACCAGTGCCAACTGGATACCACTTCATGTAGAGTTTTGACATTGGACCTCTTTGAGTGTCTAAAGGCTCTGGCATGGAGAAGCTGGTGTTGGATCTGTGATGATCTCAGATGTTGAGCTATTTTATGAGTTGCTAAGTAGCTCCTGGTTTTATAACCACAATGACTGTAAAAGACTGTAGAAAGAACATTCCTCATAATCACACACTCCAGTGCTCATGTTAGTTCTCACTCTCCAGTGTTCTGTAGTGTGTAAAGACTATAATCACACTCTTGATGTCACCCAAATGAGAATTAGGTTCTGCTTTTGAGTCTGGTTCCTCTCAAGGTTTCTTCCTCAGAACATCTAAGGGAGTTTTTCCTTCACCACAGTTTCCATGGTGCTCATCAGGGATAAACACACACCATTCACCTTCACTGTTACATTCTGTAAAGCTGCTTTGAGACGATGTGTGTTGTGAAAAGCGCAATAGAAATAAACTTCAATTGACTTGATTTCAAGCTCAACCTGTTTGGCGCTCACCTCAGGCTAAACAGCCTCGGCCACTCCAGCTACGTCGATAGGAATACTGCCTGAATTCGGTGTATCTTCCTCTCTGTCTTACGTGGGTTGCAGCGGTGCCGTGTCCCTGGCAATATCAGGGTCCTTCGCTACATCATTAACCTCAACATTCACAGCCGATTCTTTATCAGCGTGATTCAGCAAAGTATATTATATGTCTGAGCTCAGGATTTTTGCATCCGAGTGGAATCATCTTAATGGAACTTACTAGTTTTCCAAACCTCTTAAGAATTTCCTCTAGATTTTCGTTTCTTACAAACGGATGCACGTTGGACACAAAATATATTCTGATAACACAAATAAAAGCACCCACTCAAAAAAAAAAAAAAAACACCCACTCAAACTCAGAGCCACTGTCACCCACACCAAACTCTGTCCACTTGCTGCCAGCATGCAACACACATACAGAGGGGGTCTTTGCGAGAGGGGGAGGGAGAGAGAGAGAGAGAGAGAGAGAGAGAGAGAGAGAGAGAGAAAAAGACACACTTTTTTTTACTTTTTACAATCCTTTCATTTAACACATTGTTATATACCATGTGGTATCAGCTTGACCAATTATATAAATAGATTCATTAATAAATAAAATGTTACATATAAATAAAGACAGACAATGACAGTTAAATGTTGGGGGGAGGGGTGTGTGTGATTGTTTAGTTCAGTTTTCGTGCAATGTTTTTTCTTTCACCGAACACAGAGCTTCATTACAACACCACACATCCTCAAACATCTTCAGATCCCCCACACACTTATAAACATTAAAATCCAAACAAAATCCTTGATTTTATTAACCAGGAGAAAATTCTGTTTGCATCGCAGTCAGTGTTTTGAGCCACTTTGTTCTTTCTGCTCAGGTATGTGGCCATTTTTGCTTGACCAAAAATAAAATTAATTAGCTGGCACATAAACTTGTTTCTCCTGACGTACTTTAAAACCAAGAATAAAACACTATAAGGTAAAAAAAACACATTAGAAGAACTTTAGAGTATAAGATTAAGAATACATTTTGAAAACACAAACAGTGACTGTAACCTGGAGTGTATAAAAGAGTGAAAAACAGTTTCTCTCTGTGAACAGAACGGAGTCCTGTAGAATATCAGGGTTTAAAATACTAATAAAAGAGTTCACAGAAATGATGCAGTGTAAAATGCTCCACTGGAGGTTGGCAGCATTTTTAGGTAACGGTGGTTTGTACAGTGTCTCCACTCTAGTTTAATATCATCATTAAAACCAAGAACATTTTAAATTGGTTTTACTGGGGGGTCCACCCTCCCACTCAGTTTATTCTTATTTAAAACCTTAACACAGGCCCTGTCGAGCAGCTTCCCTATCACTTTTCCAAAGTTCATCTCCCCTTCACCCCTGCACTCCTCCTCTGTAGCGCCGATCTTACCGACTTTGTAGTCCTTCAGCTAAACACGCTCCTCTGCTGTAGGTGTGGACCTCCAGTGGTGTAGAAGCTGGTTAGCGATGCACAGGGACCGTAGTCCTTTACGTGCAGCCAGGTCCTCCTCTTGCGACAGGTCTGTCCCTGCGACGTTCACCAGCTCCTTGAGTGTGACGATCTATAAGGAGATCAAAGCTCTGGACAGTGTAGGGGAGGCTGCACTGGGACTCATCCAGCAGCCAGTGTAGTGGCCTTAATCCTTTTTTTTTTAAGTCCATATTTTAAAAAGTCTGCGGTAAAAGACTGGTAATCCAGTAACATTCAGTCTGCTTGTGTTTGTTAAAAACAAAGTTCTGTCCAGCCTTAGTCCTCCTGCCATGTGCAAAAGTCCACTGGCTGCTGTCCTTACAGGTTCCTGGTCCCGGTTAAGAGTCTCTGGATAAACTGGAGGCGAAAGGCTGCAGTTCTGCTGGCAAGATGAACCAGCCCTCGCCCTCTTTCTCCTTGGGCAGATGGAGGACTCTCTGTGGAATCCAGTGCAGACCATCCAGGATGTTTGCTAGCAGGTTTGGCGATGGATCCACGCATGCCAGCTTGTGCCACAGAGACAGTGCTACCAGGTTGTTTATCACCAGCCGCTTCCACATGCTCCGTCTTCCCTTGATGTGCTCTACAGTGCATTTTTATTTCAAAACTTGTCAAAAAAAATTTGTTATATGAAATGTTTGACATCGTAAACTAACTGTTTACAGTCTGGAAAAAACTCTTTAACTGACATTTTTTTGCCACTTGGTGGTTCTTAAAAAAATCTTCATTAGCAGTATACAAAGCATTTAGCGCTTCCTCCTGGGTAAAAACTGAATCGGACGTGCAATCTTCACTGTTTGATTCAGCTTCATATACCATACCTTTAACTCTTTTTTGGCCTGTTTTTTTTCTTGTCCCCTACCTCGTTTCTTCCTCTTTGTTGGAACATCATCTTCCATCTTTACGTCTCCCCTGCCCACTTGCACTGGTGTAGTGACTGGAGTTTCCTGATGACAGCTCTCCACCCGTGCCTGCCTCTGCCAGCGCAGGCAGCTTCAGCACTGCTCCAGGGTCCACTGTGACCTCATCGTTTTTGCATGGCTTCTCCAGTCTAGTTCAGCCGAGCAGGGTTTCTCCCGCTCCAGTTTGGCTGAGCATGTCTTCTCTGGGGTGGGTCTGTCACTAGTGGAGCTCTGGGCTGCAGTCTGAGCTTGGGGCTCACCCTCACTATAGCCGCAATGGGAACGGCTCCTACGGGTTCAGCTTCATCTTGCCCCGGTCACTTGGAGACACCGGGGTCACTCTGTCTTTCAGGACAGGCGCAAACAAGACGCCCTATCTGACCACATTTAAAACATTTAATTTTAGCATCAGTGGATACAAATATTCAGTGTCTGAAAGCAGGTCAAGTCAGTTAATTCCACTAATTATTATTTATAGACCCCCAGGGCCCTACTCTGATTTTCTGATAGAATTTGCAGATTTCATTACAAATCTAGCTACTTCTTTAGACAAAGCATTAATTGTTGGAGACTTTAATATTCATTTTGATAATCAGGAAGACTCCTTAAGAGCAGCAGTTGTGTCCATTCTAGATTCAGTCGGAATTAATCAGAATGTTATAGGACCCACTCATAGTGGTGGACACACTCTCGACTTGTTGTTAACATTTGGATTAAAAATAAAAAACTTAGTCATAATTCCACAGTCTGAAGCTATTTCAGACCATTATCTAATCTCGTTTAAAATTTGCCTTAGTCATCGCATTTCTACCTCACCACGTTACCGTGTTAAGCGTACTTTCACGTCAGCTACAGCAGCGCGTTTTATTAATTATCTTCCCGATATTACGATATTAGATAGATCTCCGTCAGACCCGCAGAGCTCGACTGGGCCACTGAACATCTAGAAACAACGTTCGTTACACTCTAGATGATGTAGCTCCCTTAAGACCAAAATGATCAGGGAGAAAAATTAGCACAGTGGTATAATGATCATACGCACCTTAAAACAGACCACTCGAAAACTAGAGCGTAAATGGCGTCAAACAAAATTAACAGTATTTCAAATAGCATGGAAGGAGAGCCTCTAAATTATAGAAAATCTCTTAGTGCTGCCAGATCAGCATATTTCTCCACCCTCATAGAAAATAACAAGCATAATCCTAGATTTTTATTCAGCACGGTAGCAAAATTAACAGGAATAAAAGCACTGCGCTAACATGCACACCATCAATAGGTAGTAATGATTTCATGAACTTTTTTAATAATAAAATTGAAAACATCAGGCAAGAAATCCAGACGGTTAATATAAATCCAAATTATTTTACAAGTAACCCTGTAGACAGCAGTGTAATTATAGCAGACAATCAATTACAAAGCTTCACTACTATTCATGAGAGTGACTTAATTTCATTAATCTCCTCATCAAAATCATCAACCTGTATTCTCGATCCCTTGCCTACTAGTTTCTTTAAACAGATAGCTCCAGAGGTAATCAAACCTGTTTTAAAAATAATTAACTCTTCCATTAGCACTGGTTATGTACCAAATCCTTCAAACTGGCAGTTATCCACCCCCTTATTAAGAAACCTGACCTTGACCCATGTCAGTTGTCCAACTACAGACCGATATCAAATCTCCCCTTTATATCCAAAATTTTAGAAAAGGTTGTAGCACAGCAGTTATGCTCACATCTGCTTATGAATAACATTTTGAAATGTATCAGTCAGGATTTCGGCCTCATCATAGCACAGAGACGGCGCTAGTTAAGGTGGTAAATGACCTGTTATTGGCCTCTGATCAGGGTTTTGTCTCCTTACTTGTTTTGCTCGACCTTAGTGCAGCTTTTGACACCATTGATCACACTATACTGCTTGCTAGACTTGAGAATGTTGTAGGAATAAAGGAACAGCTCTCTCTTGGCTCAGGTCTTATTTGACTGATCGCTATCAGTTTGTGGATGTAAATGGTGAGTTCTCCACGCTCTATGAGGTAAAGTTTGGTGTTCCTCAAGGATCTGTCTTAGGCCCACTGCTTTTCTCTTTATATATGCTGCCTCTTGGTGAAATTATTCATAAACATGGGATTCGCTTCCATTGCTATGCTGATGACACACAGCTGTATATTTCAGCAAAGCCAGATGAGAGATCAGCTTAACAATGTTGAGAAGTGTGTAAAGGACATTAGACAGTGGATGCTTAATAACTTTCTTCTGCTCAACTCAGATAAGACGGAAGTACTTTTACTAGGACCACATGCAGCTAGAAGTAAACTTTCCGATTACGTAGCATCTCTGGATGGTGTTTCTGTTTCAGCATGTACGGCTGTCAAAGACCTTGGTGTGATTATTGACCCGAGTCTTTCCTTTGAGTCTCACGTGAATAATATCACCAGAATCGCCTTCTTTCACCTTAGAAATATTGCTAAGATTAGAAATATGATGTCGTTACAGGATGCAGAAAAACTGGTTCATGCTTTTGTTACTTCTAGATTAGACTACTGTAACGCTTTACTGTCTGGGTGTGCGAGTAAGTGCAGAAATAAGCTTCAGTTAATCCAGAATGCAGCAGCAAGGGTCCTCACTAGATCTAGGAAATATGACCACATCACCCCTGTTTTAATCAGTCTACACTGGCTCCCAATCAAATCTCGCATTGACTATAAAATATTACTACTGACGATAAAGCACTCAATGGTCTCGCACCGCAGTATCTGAGTGAACTTCTGTACCAGTATGATCCTCCACGCCTACTTAGATCAAAAGGTGCTGGCTATCTGTTGGTTCCTCAAATAATGAAGACTACAGCAGGGGGCAGATCTTTCTCTTATAAAGCCCCACAGTTATGGAACAGCCTTCCAATCAGTGTTCGGGACTCAGACACAGTCTCAGTGTTCAAGTCGAGGTTGAAAACGTATTTATTTAGTCAAGCCTTTTATCAGTAGATTTCTCTTAGGTAAAGGCACAGATCTGGAGGGAACATGGATATAGAGTGTTTGGTGAACTGGTATATTTGTATGCTGTCGCCCCTCACATTCACACGTTCACTCAGGTTTGTTGACGGTGGTGTGGTGGGTCGCCTCTTATCCCAGAGATCCCTCATGTCTGTGTTACCTTCTGGTTCTCCCTTTTAGTTATGCTGCCATAGCGAGTCTTGCCGGAGTCCAAACTGCACAGTGACATTAACTTTCATACACCAATAGTTACACTTAATAATCCATATCCTTCTCTTCCCGTCACCCTCTCTCTCTCTCTCTCTCTCTCTCTCTCTTTCGGTCGAGTTAAACATGCTCCTGAGGCTCCAGTGACCAGTGTTCCTGCCCCTCTCCTCCTTGGATCTTCACACTTCTGTGCAGCTCGGGACGGTCTCTTAATTCGGAGTAGAACGGGTGCTTTGAGGACGGATTGGACTGTAGTTGGTGTCGGCGGTCTGCTGCACTGACTCGGGAGTGCAGTTTGCTTCTGATCATCATCACTGTACCCCACAACATTGTATATCTGCTTCAAATGGACATTTGGTGCAACCCAGATGAGGATGGGTTCCCTCTTGAGTCTGGTTCCTCTCAAGGTTTCTTCCTTCATCTCGGGGAGTTTTTCCTTGCCACAGTTGCTCATCAGGGACAAACATACTTACAAAGAACATATTTATGTTTAATCACCACATTATCTGTGTAAAGCTGCTTTGAGACAATGTTCATTGTTAAAAGCGCTATACAAATAAACATGAATTGAATTGAATTGGATACAAAGATGTTGTAGTCAAAACCCTCAATCCTGAACTTTACCATGTTAAGCTCTTTAAAACCTTTATTCAGAACCATAAAAAAAAACATTCTCCTGAAAGACACCAAGTGCCTAATCAGTGGGGACTTACAGCCAAGGGGGATTTTGTTTATGGGGAAGCCGATTTGCCCGTCCCGAGGCAGCTCTTTAACTATGACATCATCGCTGATAAAATATGTAAATATGAGGTAGGTATATTTTTGGGGTGTTCTATCTCGTGTTCCAAACATAAATGTGTGTTTGGTTCCCTAAGAGCTGGATATTTTTTTGGAAGATGATGATTTCGGTGTTTTTGAGGTTGACTGTCAGGGTCCAAGTCTGACAGCACTGCTGCAGCATATATTTATTTATGTAAATATATATTTTCATATTTACATCCTTAACATGAGTTCATCTGGAAACTTCAACCTGGCAGTGAATGAACTAAGGTAAAAAACATGCAGATCCTTTACACCATAAAACCACAAACCTTTGTTGAAATTCCAATTGAAATCTGCCTCAAAATATTGGAATCACTGACTGAAGTGATTTCTCTGTATGGCAGTGAAGTGTGTGGTTCTATTGCACAACAATTCCAACATGAAAGATCCAAGATGCCGGTGTCGCAGTAGCTTGCTGTGGCTTGCTGATATCACCCAAATGAGGATAAGTTCCCTTTTGAGTCTGGTTCCTTTTAAGATTTCTTTCTCATAATATCTAAGGGAGTTTTTCTTTGCCACGGTCACCATGGCTGCTCATCAGGGATGAATACACATCTTGATTACAATGTGGACTTTGCAACCAAAGGAGAAAACATTCCAGGGGCATACCATGTACCAGATCCCGGCATACAGACCACTTAACAGGCATTCAAGACCAGCTTGAAAGCTAACCCTAACCCTAACCCTAACCCTAAGCTGGCCAGTAGGAACCATGTCTACTCTCCAGGACTGTTTTGATTGCACTGTCTGGGACATGTTCAGGGAGGCTGCAACCAATGGTGATTGCATCAACTTGGAGGAGACAGTGACCAGCTACATCAGCAAGAGCATTGATGACGTTACCATCTCCAAGACCATCACCACATGCTCCAACCAGAAGTCGTGGATAACCGCTAAGGTACATGTACTACTTAAATCCAGAGACTCCGCCTTCAGAGCAGAAAACAAGACAGCCTTAAGAACAGCAATCAGAGAGGCGAAATGCGAACATGCCAAGAGCATCTACAGTCACTTCCAGTACAGCGGAGACACCCAGGACATGTGTCAGGGCATTCAGGTGACCATGAACTACAAGAAAACTTCACCCACTTGTGACCATGACACTTCCCTCCCAGATGCACTGAACTAATTCTACGATCTGTCTATACATGGCTAAAGTAAGAAAAAGTAACTCTATGCAGAGTTAACTCACAGAAGTCTGCTGGACCAGACATAGTTCCTGGCAGAGTGCTCAGGGAATGTGCAGAACAGCTAGCAAATGTCTTCACCGACATCTTCAGCATCTCCCTGAGCTGCGCTATGTGCCTATGTGTTCCTACGTGCTTGAAGACAACGACCATCGTCCCTGTGCTGAAGAGGTCTACAGTCTCCTGCCTCAATGACTATTGTCCTGTCGCATTCACAGTCATCATGATGAAATGCTATGGGAGGCACATCATGAGGCACATTAAGACCGAGCTTCCACCCTCACTGGACCCCATGCAATTCGTGTATTGTCCAAACCGTGACACAGACAATGCCATCTCCACGACTCTCCATCTGGCCCTCACCCACCAATAAGAACCCATATGTACAAATGCTGTTCATAGACTTCAGTTCAGCATTGATGTTGACTCACGACTGTGTAGCAATGCACAGCTTGAACCACATCCTCAAGTATGCAGATGACTTGACAGTTGTGGGTCTCATCATCAAGAACGACGAGTCAGCATACATAGAGGAGGTGCAACAGTTAACAGCCTGGTGTGGAGACCACAGAGCGGCCATTCTCTACTGATCATCGATGGATCCTCCGTGGGGATCATCAAGAGCACTAAATTCATTAGTGTTAATCTTCACTTGCTCACTCAACACCAGCTTCAGAACCAAGAGCCCAGCAGCACCTCTGCTGACCATGATTTACTAAGATACCACCAAGAGCATCCTGAGCAGCGCATCACTGCCTGGTTTGGGAACTGCACCATCTCGGATCGCAAGACCCTACAGAGGACAGCTGAGAAGATCATCGGAATCTCTCTCCCCTCTATCACAGACATTTACACCACATTCCAACAGGTTTACTGTTGTCACAGAGATGGTGTTTCACACCTCTCCCTTTCTCTCATCTAACCATGTCTTCTTTTGAATTCCATGCAGTTTCAGTTACCTCTCCAATGTCATCTACCGCCCTCCTGGTTCCCTTGGAGACATCCTAGAAGAGATGGACACACTCCTCAGTACTTTCCCCTCTGACAGTTCTTGGTGACTTTAACCTCCCATCTGACAAATTTCAATCATCCTGCCTCCTGACTTTTCTGAATACCTTCTCCTTGATATTTAACAGCTGCCCTCGAACACACAAGGGAGGAAATGTCATGGACCTGATCTTCACCTGCCCTACCCCAGCTACAGACATGACTGCCACTCCACTTCCAATCTATGATCATCACCTGATTTCCTTTTTAATCACTTTTCCTATTCTACAGAAAAACAATTTACATGTCTCTTTTATCCATCCTAACCTTCACTCCATCTCTCCCTCATCTGTAGCTCTTTAATCTCTTCCTGACCCTGACTCATTTTCCTCTCTACGCTTGGACTTGCTACTGACTCCTTCCTCTCATCTCTTTCCTCAACCATGGACCTCCTTTGCCCCTTGACTACAAAACCCAAGAAGACTTCTTGTCCACACCCTGGCTGTCAGATGTTTTGCGGAGCAATGGATGAGAACTCAGATCAGCAGAGAGGAAGTGGAAAAAATTCCAAGTCGATGTAGACCTCGCATCTTACCGTGCTCTCCTGACCAAATTTTCTTCGGATATGACTTCTGCTAAAACTGCCTTCTACAAGAAAATCCTCGTAGGCTCCACAACATCATCTCTTCACTACTCAACCCCCCTGGCAAAACTGCTCCATCCTCCCTGACTGCTAATGACTTTGCCTCCTACTATGATGAAAAGATTAAGGAAATCTGCCAGACCTTCACTTCCTCCCCAACAATGACTACACAACACAGCCAGCAATCCACTACGTCTCCGTCAAGCTTCTCAACCTTAACAGAAGATGAGATACTGCAAGGCATCCAATTTTGCAATCCCACCACCTGTCCTCTGAATCCAATCCCTTCAACTATGCTTCAGACCATTACACAATATCTCCTGCCCTTCATCTCCACAATCATCAATGGGTCCTTAACATATGGCTATGTGCCAACTACCTTCAAGCAAGAAAGGGTCATTCTCATCTTAAAAAACCTGCTCTGGACCCATCAGACAACTACAGATCAGTATCACTTCTCTCCTTTCTTTCTAAATCTCTGGAATGCACTGTTTTTAACCAACTGTCCATCTATCTTTCACAGAACAACCTCCATGATCTGAACCAGTCTGGGTTCAAAGCGGCACATTCCACAGACCCTTTTGCCTGTTTCTGAGAAACTGCATGATGCTCGATCAGCCAAGCTGTCATCTGTACTTATCTTCCTGGACCTTTCAGCATTTGACACAGTCAACCACAAGACTCTCTTGTCTACCCTTAAGAACCTCGGTATCTGCTGAAACAGCATGGGAATGGTTTGCTTCCTACCAGGAAGGTCACTCATACTAGGTAACATGGAGGGGATCCACATCTGCCCATGCAGACTCACCACTGGTGTCCCACAAGGCTCGGTACTTGGTCCCCTCCTTTTCTCCCTCTATACCAACTCTCTTGGTAAATTCATTTACTCACGTTTTTTTTTTACCACTGTTATGCAGATGACACTAAACTTATCTAATGCAGGTGACACTAAACTAGTCTTTTCTTTCCCTCCATCAGATACCACAGCTTCCGCTCGGATCTTGGCATGCTTGACAGACATATCTTCATGGATGAGTGCTCATCAACTAAAACTCAACCCCAGGAAAACAGAACAGCTGGTCATCCCAGGTGATTCATCTCTAAGTCAAGATCTCTGAATAACTCTTCATGACTCTCTGCTCTCCCCTTCAGCCACTGCTTGTAACCTTGGGGTAACTATGGACAATGAACTGTCCTTCTTCTCACATGTTGCTAATGTGGCATGTTCCTGTCGATTTCTTCTCTACAACATCCAAAGGATTTGACAATTTCTGTCCACACAGGCTGCCCAGGTGCTCGTTATTTTAAGACTGGACTACTGCAACTCTCTGCTGGCAGGTCTTCCCCTGAACGCTATTTATCCACTCCAAATGATCCAAAACACAGCTGTACGACTTATGGTCAATTTGCCCAAGTTCTCCCACACTACCCCACTGCTGCGCTTCCTTCACTGGCTTCCAGTACCTGCACGTATCAGATTCAAAACACTGATGGTCGCCTACAAGGCCAAAAATGGACCAGCAGTATCTTATCTCAGAGACCCCATCACATTTCGCACTGCACTACGCTGTCTGAGATCCTCCAGCACTGCTTGACTGGTACCACCTTCTCTCAGAATGAGAGGTAAGTATACTTAAAGGCTCTTTTCTGTTCTGGCACCGAGGTGGTGGAATGAACTTCCCCTAGATGTCTGTACAGCAGAGTCCCTGGTGATCTTGAAGCAACGGTTGAAGACCTTTATCTTCCTTAAATTAGCACTTTCCAAGTTTGCTTTGTAGAATTTAAGAGTTATATTTATATTAAGTTTGTAATCTTGCATACCAGTGTAGATTTATTCATTGCTAGAGACTCAAAGCACTTTTGTACGTCACTCTGGATAAGGGCGTCTGCTAAATGCCGCAAATGTAAATGTAACACATACTAACACACCACAATCACACACTTACTCACACACTAACACACCACCAACACACACACACAGGGTCAGAGAAAACCGACAAACCCAATTAGAATGAACTAAATGACACAAACCCCAAGAGTGCCACCAGGTGACTTGTCATTTTTGCTGATGAGACCCACCACGGTAGTGTCATCTGTGAACTTGATTATGTGATTCGAGCTGTGCATTGCAGTCGTAAGTCAGCAGAGTGAACAGAAGTGGACTGAGCACACAGCCCGGAGGGGCCCTAGTGCTCAGTGTGGTGGCGCTGGAGATGCTGTCCCCGATCTGGCCTCACTGAGGTCTTCCAGTTGAAGAGGGAGCTGTTATATTCCAGTAGGCTCAACTTCTCAATCAGGGGCTGAGGAATGATTGTGTTAAATGCTGAACTGAAGTCTATGAACAGCATTCGTATGTATGTGTCCTTATTGTCCAGGTGGGTGTGGGCCAGTCGGAGGGTCGTGGCGATAGCATAGTTCGTGGAACGGTTTGGATAATACACAAACTGCATGAGGTCCAGTGAGGTTGGAAGCTGGGACTTGATGTGCCTCATGACGATCCTCTCAAAGCACTTGATTATGATTGGTGTGAGTGTGGCAGGACGATAGTCATTGAGGCAGGAGACTGTAGACTTCTAAGGCACGGGGATGATGGTCTTCGCCTTGAGGCTGTTTTGCACATTACCTAAACACTCTCCCAGAAACGTTGTCTGGTCCAGCAGACTTTTATGGGTTAACTCTTCATATAGTTTTTCTCACTTCAGCCGTTTTTAGACAAAGCACCTGGTCTTTGGGAGGAGGGGTGGTCTTCCTTGATGGTTAAAAGCAGGTGAAGTTGTCTTGTAGTTTGTGATTGTCCCTGCCACATGCGCCGGGTGTCTCCGCTGTACTGGAAGTGGCTGTGTTTTCTCTTATTTTGTTCGCGCTTCGCCTTTCTGATGGCACGGGACAGATTGGCCCTTGCTGTTCTTAAGGCTGCCTTGTCCCCTGCTCTGAAGGCGAAGTCTCGCTTTTTTTTCAGCAGTGCATGAATTTTGGCGGTCATCCACGAACTTGTGGTTGGAGTGTGTAGTGATGGTCTTGAAGATGGTCACGTCATCAACGCACTTGCTGATGTAGCTGGTCACTGATGTGAAGTTGATAAAATCACTGATGGTTGCAGACTCCCTAAACATGTCCCAGTCAGTGCACTCAAAACAGTCCTGAAGAGCAGAAGTGGCTCCTGCTGGCCAGGTTTTCACCTGTTTTAGAGCGTCTGATGAGCAGTCTGTATGCTGGAATTAGCATAACAGAGATGTGGTCCGAGTAGTCAAGGTCGGGGGGCTCCACACGATACATGCCGGGGATGTTTGTATAAACAAGTTCGAGCATGTTTGCCCCCTTTAATTGCAAAGTCCAAATGCTGATGGAGTTTAGGGAGCACAGTCCTGAGATTTGCATGGTTGAAATGTCCGGCGATAACAAACAATCGGTCGGGGTGCGCATTCTGCAGGTTGCTAATACCGCCATAGAGTTTACACAGTGCCTCGTTAGCATTAGCGCTGTGGGGAATGTTCACTCCAACAATGAAAACATTGGTGAATTCCCGTGGTAAATAAAATGGCCTGCATCTTACAGTCACGAAGTCCACTAGTGATGAGGAATAGCGGGCAACAAGCACAGAGTTCTTGCAAAATTCCGTGTTGATATAAAGACACACACCACCACCACGAATGTTACTGCACAGAGCTGAGTTTCTGTGGACCAAAACACAGCTAGCCCGTCTACCTGGATGGTGGCGTCTAAAACTTGTCTGTAAAAAATAAAGATACAGCCGTCTTTAAACTCCTTAGACACCTGACACTGAGGGCTTGGGACCTGGTCTTTGTAGCTAAGGTCGCAGCAAGCTGAGGTCACAAAGGTTATTAAGTACATCATCATGCAGATTTATTGCTGCATGGTTTCTGTACTGTAACAACGTCTAGCAGTTGTATACATGAACGCAGCTGTCTCTCGTGTCCATGTATTTTAAATATTTTGGATCCGGAGAGAGGCCACTGCGAGCTACTGCCAAGATGCTATCTTGGACTTCAGCACTCAGATGTTCAGTGAGTATAATGTCGACACCCCAAAACTATTCAAGTGAAAAAGGAAATAAAAAGGAAATCAAAAGAAAAAGAGATGAAGAAGAGAAATCCTGGCTGCATAAGTATGAATGACATAATTCTGATGAACTCAATCAGAATTATGTCATTCAATGAAGATCAGCTGTTTCTCTACCAGGTTCATCTCTTCATCCTAGTTCAATCTGACTGAAGAGCTGAAGAGATTACAAAGCTTCATTTTTATTATAAATTGTATTTCAGCACATCACAACGCAACAGACAGAAACACAAACGCAGTCTGTTCAGGAACTCAACAAGCAACACCTACAGCATCTTACCGGTTTAAAGGAACACTAAAGCGGGGTCTCAAAATCAAATTGGCTGGGGGCATAGCTTTGATTGACATCCCATTGAAGGGCCATTTTAACATTTAAGCAAAACAAGAAAGCGCAATATGTCTGGAAATGTACTTTATTTGCAGAGATGTTAAATCACATTTGCATCAAACTCAAATATATATATATATATATATATATATATATATATATATATATATATATATATATATATATATACTGCTGTTTACATGTTTAAAGTGTGACAAAAATATGTTAATATTAGAGTTTGAGTTGAGAATGAGAATGTACATGCATGTGTTTTTGGAGGGTTTTTTACACAACAGCGTTGTCGCGATTTGTTTGATGAAGGCATGCTATAAAAATACATACAGTACATGTTTGTTAACTGTCAGGAATCCACCTGCCACGCCCCCTTCGGCCCCCTTCAGCATGTCAGGTGCTTTCTCGGCCGCTTTCTCTGAAGCTCTCGGCTTCAATCGCTCACATCTGGTGCTCGTTTAGCATCATCACCAGCTCCTATTTAAACTTCCACACTCTCACTGTCCGTTTTTGTTGGTATATGTTGGTTCACGGTGGTCCTTGTTATCGCTTATGCGTATCCCGGTACGTGCCTTCCCACGGGCACTCTCTCAACGGCTGCGCTTTTCTTCCCAAAGCCGCGCCGCGCCGCGCCCCTACTAACACTACAAACACTAGCACTAACTAACAGCAGAGATTCACCAGTATACAATACAACACCTGTAGCATTTGTAAGGCTTGATTTTTCCGCCACTTTTGCGAGTTCTTTTGCGGCTGCACAGTGCCGATCGAGATAACCGACGTTAAATGGCAAATTTTTCCCCCCTTGTGCTCGAGATATTAGGGTTCAGCGACATAACCGATAAAAAAATGCTAAGACAAAGGGAGAATTTGGCGGTTCCACTTCAAAAACGTCGACTTAATAGGGTTGTCGAGGTAACCGAGGTCGAGATAAGCGGGTTCCACTGTGTGTATGTATATATATATATATATATATATATATATATATATATATATATATATATATATATAATCGTTTCTTTCTTTTATCTTGCTGGTACTTCTCTTACTGTTCTCCATGTTTAGTCGAGTAATGACACTTGAGATTATATTCCTTTAGAACATCGACTTTTTCTTGCATATTAAATGTTTCCATTAAACGCCACAAAAAATACTGCAATATTCATTTTTCTTAAAACTGTCTGTGTTCGTAATCCACTTTCTTTTTTGGTTTGGAAACAGACATTTTACGTTTTCTTTCGCAGCCAAACAACAAAAAGCCCTAAAACCAGCTCTCCTCTTAACAAATTTCAAATAAAATCAAATCAAAGTTTTTAAAAAAATATATGGAATCATGTTTTTGTTTTCATTTAATATAAATGGGTAATTTTGGTATGAAGTAAATACAAAAAAATTATCCAAAAAATATTTTTGAAGGCCGGATTATGTTTATTTTTTAAATTGTATTTATTTTTTTTTTTTTTTAAAGCAGTTGCGGGCTGATGGGAGGGGGAGGGGGAAGACCTCAGTTTGCAGACCAGCAGTTTGAGACCACTGCTGTAAAGTAAAATCACCAAGAACAGCACGCTTCTCAAAACTGTAAAAAAAAAAAAAGAAAGGACTAAAGCTGAAGAATCTACAGCAGCATGAAAAGAGCTGCAGGAACATGTGGAGAAAGCTGCTCACTTCCAGCAGGAAATAACCATCTCATATTCCTCATGTCTATGAACTAGTAACAAACACTACAGTAACCACATTAAGGTACGTAATTTCTCTGCTATGGCGAGCATCCAGCTCATTCAGTGTGTTAAGTGTGACATGTTTCAGATGTGACGTCAGTTCCTGTTTCCTGTTGTTGAACTGTTTGCCGGGAATTTTGTTTGTATCGGCGTTTTACATTTTTTACAGTTCGTTTTTTCTCTCTTTCATCGCTTTTAAATATCAAAATATCGTTTTGATTTCCTGCATCCTTTACTTTCCGTTGGCTACGTCTCGTCTATTTTTGCTTTAGGAAGAGCGCTTTTTTCCCTGTTTGAGGGTTTGAAAGCAGTGAGGACATTCCCACCAGAACTACGAACACACACTACAGTAATCACATTAAGGTACGTAATTTTCTCTGCTATGGCGAACATCCAGTTCACTCAGTGTGTGAAGTGTGACATGTTTAGTCGGTCTTTCTCGGTTGTTAGTGATAATTTTATCTGTGAGAAGTGTAAGCTAGTTTGCTCTTTGACGGAGAAGATCTTGGCATTAGAGAAGCACATCCAGAGTCTAGAGAGAAGTAGTGAGTGCGAGAGCAGTCCAGGTTCTGCAGGGGAAAGTCTGAATGCCCTAGGTGAAGGTAATATTTCCCCGACTCCGGCATTAGAGCCCTCGCAGCGGGGCGAATGGGTGACGACTCGGCGGCATACTCGCAAAGCCAAAGCTAACGATAAGGCTTGCCCACGGGAGCACCATTCCTCTTCCCTTCACGTGTCCAACAGGTTTCCTCTCCTCAGTGAAGCACCCACTGGGAAACCTGAAAGAGCTCTGGTTTTAGGAGACTCCATTCTGAGGCACGTGAAATTAGCTAGACCCTTAGGGGCACCAGCAGCACAGGTTATGTGTATACCGGGAGCCGGGGCGCCGAACATAGCAGGTCAGCTTAGATTCTTAGGAAAGCACAGGTTCTCTAAGATAGTTTTTCACACAGGAGCCAATGATATACGCCTTCGACAGTCAGAGGTTACTAAGAGTAATATTATAGAGGTGTGCCAGGGAGCAGACAGACAGGCTAAACCGACCGTCTGCTAGCTGCACAAATTCGTCACTCAGAATCAACCAAATTGAGACTGTGTCTGTCCCCCGAGCGAAACAAAAATATAGGAATTCTCAGAAAGTCTGTTTTAGTAACCTGACTAACATTGAATTAAACAGGACTGAACACACAGCAGCACCTCTGATCTAAAAATAGGATTGTTGAATATTAGATCTCTCACGTCAAAAGCGCTGAGTATAAACTCAATTATTACCGAGTTTAAAATAATGTGTTTGACAGAAACGTGGATTAAACCGAATGAATATGTAGCATTAAATGAAGCGAGTCCTCCTGGGTATAGTTACATACACCAACCCCATCTAAATGGCAGAGGAGGTGGAGAAGCAGCTATTTATAATAATAATCTAAACGTCACACAAAAGACTAAACACAAATGTAAAACATTTGAAGTTCTTTACACCAACATAAAATATTCAGTGTCCGAAAGCAGGTCCAGTTAGTTAATTCCTAATTATTATTTATAGACCCTCAGGGGCCCGACTCTGATTTTCTCATAGAATTTGCAGATTTCATCACAAATTTAGCTCCTTCTTTACACAAAGCATTAATTATTGGTGACTTTAATATTGATTTTGATCATCAGGAAAACTCCTTAAGAGCAGCAGTTGTGTCCATTCTAGATTCAGTTGGAATTAATCAGAATGTTATAGGACCCACTCATAGTGGTGGACACACTCTCGATTTGTTGTTAACATTTGGATAAAAAAAAAAAAAACTTTTTTCATTATTTCAGACCATTATCTCATCTCGGTCCCCTGGTGGTCTAGTGGTTAAGATGCAGCGCTCTCACTGCTGCGACCTGGGTTCAATCCCCGGTCAGGGAACCATCCCCAGCCACTCTCAGTGCCGGTCCCAAGCCCGGATAAATTGGGGAGGGTTGGTCAGGGAGAAAAAATTATCACAGTGGTATAATGATCATACACACACCTTAAAACAGACCACTCAGAAATTAGAATGTAAATGGCATCAAACAAAATGAACAGTATTTCAAATAGCATGGAAGGAGAATCTCCTGAGTTCTAGAAAATCTCTTAATGTTGCTGATCAGCATATTTCTCCTCCCTCATAGAAAATAACAAGCAGAATCCTAGATTTTTATTCTGTACTGCAGCAAAATTAACAGGAAATAAAAGCACTGCACTCACATGCACATCATCAATAGGTAGTAATGCTTTCATGAACTTTTTTAATAATAAAATTGAAAACATCAGGCAAGAAATCCAGACGGTTAATATAAATCCAAATTATTATACAAGTAACCCTGTAGACAGCAGTGTAATTATAACAGACAATCAACTACAAAGCTTCACTTCTATTAATGAGAATTACTTAATTTCATTAATCTCCTCATCAAAATCATCAACCTGTATTCTCGATCCCTTGCCTACTAGTTTCTTTAAACAGATAGCTCCAGAGGTAATCAAACCTGTTTTAAAAATAATTAACTCTTCCATCAGCACTGGTTATGTACCTAAATCTTTCAAACTGGCACCCCCTAATTAAGAAACCTGACCTTGACCCATGTCAGCTGTCCAACTACAGACCGATATCAAACCTCCCCTTTATCTACAAGATTCTAGAAAAGGTTGTAGCACAGCAGTTCTGCTCACATCTACTTATGAATAATATTTATGAAATGTATCAGTCAGGATTTCGGCCTCATCATAGCACAGAGACGGCTCTGCTTTTCTCTTTATATATGCTGCCTCTTGGTGAAATTATTCATAAACATGGGATTCGCTTCCATTGCTATGCTGATAATACACAGCTGTATATTTCAGCAAATCCAGATGAGAGAAATCAGCTTAACAATGTTGAGGAGTGTGTAAAGGACATTAGACAGTGGATGCTTGATAACTTTCTTCTGCTCAACTCAGATAAGACAGAAGTACTTTTACTAGGACCACATGCAGCTAGAAGTAAACTTTCTGATTACGTAGCATCTCTAGATGGTGTTTTTGTTTCAACATGTACGGCTGTCAAAAACCTTGGTGTGATTATTGACCCGAGTCTTTCCTTTGAGTCTCACGTGAATAATATCACCAGGGTCGCCTTCTTTCACCTTAGAAATATTGCTAAAATTAGAAATATGTCATTACAGGATGCAGAAAAACTAGTTCATGCTTTTGTTACTTCTAGATTAGACTACTGTAACGCTTTACTGTCTGGGTGTTGGAGTAAGTGCAGAAATAAGCTTCAGTTAGTTCAGAATGCAGCAGCAAGAGTCCTCACTAGATCTAGGAAATATGACCACATCACCCCTGTTTTAATCATCTACACTGCTCCCAATCAAATCTCGCATTGATTATAAAATACTACTACTGACGTATAAAGCACTTAACGGTCTCGCACCGCAGTATCTGAGTGAACAGGCATGTAGGCACCGCCCAAGTGGCAGCCTGTTGCAGCAGCTCCCGTTAAGTTTGTGCTTTTTTTATTTATTTTATAGTGTTCCGGCACTTTGTGTTTTTTTCTTTTTAAGTGTATGCATGTTAATTTGGAAACTGCACAATGGACATAAACAAAGCCACCGAGTTTGCTGTACTTTTCATGCTTTTTTGGACTTTGTTCACAGTCGCATCTGGAAACTCTGTTTACAGCCACGGTCCTATTGTTTACACCAGGGATCAGCTGTTAACATTCCGCAACATGCCGATGCTTTTAGGAGAAAAACCTGATATTCCCCGTGAGCTAAGAAGGAGATGACGGGGGAACCATGCTGGAGCTATGTGTCGGAATAAAAAGAGACGTTACAGACCAACTCTCCCGTCCATCGTTATGCGAAATGTAAAATCTTTACCCAACAAGATGGATGAGCTAGCGGCTCTTACCTGGCATCAGAGGGAATTCCGGGAGTGTAGCATCATGCTGTTCACGGAGTCATGGCTAACCAGGTTAACACCGGATACGACCGTGGCTCTGGATGGATTTGATATACTGGGCGCGGACAGAACGATGAAGAGCGGTAAGAAAAAGGGAGGAGGACTGGCAGTGTTTGTGAATAATAGATGGTGTAAAACTAAACACATCACTATTAAAGAGCAGATCTGCTGTAAGGATATTGAGCTGTTAGCCGGTAGCATGAGGCCATACTATCTGCCGAGGGAATTCTCGCATGTTATCGTGATAGCTGCGTATATTCCCCCCTCTGCTGACGGTGAATCGGCATGCGATGTCCTTCATTCTGTTGTTAACAGACTGTTAACACAGAGCCCAAATGCCCTTCTCATTATTTCTGGAGATTTTAATCATTCCCCTCCATCCTCCACTCTGCCCACATTCCCCCAGATGTTTCATGCCACACCAGAGACAATAAAACACTGGATTTATTCTATGCAAACACAAAGGAGGTTCATACATCTGCACCCCTCCCACCCTTGGGAAGATCGGATCACAACCTGGTTCATCTCCTACCTGTGTACAAACCCCTTGTATGCAGGCAACCAGCTACCTCCCGCACAGTGACGACATGGTCTCATGAGACCAATGAGGCTCTGAAAGACTGTTTTGAAACTACTGTGTGGGAGGAATTGTGCAATCCTCATGGCATTGGCATGGAAGACGCAGTCATCTTCCTCCTAAATCGGGCTACTTCACACCTGGAAAAGGCTGGGAGTACTGTGAGAGTCATGTTTTTTGACTTCTCTAGTGCTTTTAACACCATCCAACCTGCGCTCCTGAGGGATAAGATGGTGTACATGGAAGTGAACCATCATCTGTCTGCCTGGATACTGGACTACCTCACAGACCGACCACAGTATATGAGGACTCGTGTTTGTGAGTCTAACATGAATGTCTGCAACACTGGAGCCCCGCAGGGAACGGTTCTAGCCCCGTTTCTCTTCACCATCTACACTGCAGACTTCATGTTTAGCTCAGCAACCTGTCACCTACAGAAGTTCTCTGATGACTCTGCCATCATCGGTCTGATCATGAATGATGATGACAGAGAGTACAGAGGACTTATACAGAACTTTGTGGATTGGTGCCAATGGAGCTGCCTCCAGATAAACACGGGGAAAACCAAAGAACTGGTGGTGGATATCCGTAGGCACAAACACACTTCATCATTTCCATTAGTAAACATTCAGGGAAAGGACATTGTGAGAGTGGACTCTTACAAATACCTGGGTGTACCTAAACAACAAACTGGACTGGACACTGGATTCCCCTGGACACTGTACAGGATGCGGGAGAAAGGAGGATGGTAGCAAAACTCTCACCCCCTGTATGAAAGTTACCTCGTTGAGCAGCTCCTTCAGTGACAGACTGTTACATCCTAAGTGTCTGAAGGAGCGGTATAGAAGGTCTTTTCTCCCTGCTGCTATTAGACTTTACAATCAAAGCTGCTCCCAGTGAACCATTAACCATAATACACACTGTTATTACTGTTTAACTGTGAAATAGTTACTGTTATTACTGTTTTACTGTGTAAAATACTACCTGTGTGCAATATCACTTGCAATACGTGCAATATTACCTGCAATACGTGCAATACCACCTGTGTGCAATTACTACCTGCAATACGTACTTTTTCCTCATTTGTATTTATACATTGTGTTGTGTATATACTTGTATACTATAGTATGTCTATTGTCTATTCTTCTATATATTTGTATTTATTTTTTATTTTTTATGCTGCTGTAACAAAGAAATTTCCTCGCTGTGGGACGAATAAAGATTTATCTTATCTTATCTTATCTTCTGTACCAGTATGATCCTCCACACCTTCTTAGATCAAAAGGTGCTGGCTATCTGTTGGTTCCTCAAATAATGAAGACTACAGCAGGGGGCAGATCTTTCTCTTATAAAGCCCCACAGTTATGGAACAGCCTTCCAATCAGTGTTCGGGACTCAGACACAGTCTCAGTGTTCAAGTTGAGGTTGAAAACATATTTATTCAGTCAAACCTTTGATCAGTAGATTTTTTTCTTAGGTAAAGGCTCAGATCTGGAGGAAACATGGATATCGAGTGTTTGGTGAACTAGGAAATTTGGATGCTGTCATCCCCTCACATTCACACGTTCACTCAGGTTTGTTGACGGTGGTGTGGTGGGTCATCTCTTATCCCAGAGATCCCTCATGTCTGTATTACCTTCTGGTTCTCCCTTTTAGTTATGCTGCCATAGCGAGTCTTGCCGGAGTCCAAACTGCACAGTGACATTAACTTTCATACAACAATGACACTTGATAATCCATATCCTTCTCTTCCTGTCACCCTCTTTTCAACGCCTTGGGTGGTTCCATGAAATTCCGGAGTAAGAACGGGAGCTTTAAGCATGGATTAGACTGTAGTTAATGTCAACAGTCTCCTACACTGACTCAAGAATACAGTTCACTTCTGATCATCATCACTGAACCCAGCAACATTGTATATTTGCTTCAAATGGACATTCGGTGCAACCCAGATGAGGATGGGTTCCCTCTTGAGTCTGCTTTCTTTTCAAGGTTTCTTCCTTATTCCATCTCGGGGAGTTTTTCCTTGCCACAGTTGCCACTGGCTTGCTCATCAAGGACAAACTTACTTACAAAGAACATATTTACTTTTAATCACCACATTAAACTCTGCAGCATAATCGCAACGCCAAATCTAACGCTAAGGCTCGCCCATGGGAGCACCATTTCTCTTCGCTTCACGTGTCTAACAGGTTTGCTCTCCTCAGTGAAGCACCCGCTGAAAAACCTGAAAGAGCTCTGGTTATGGGAGACTCTATTCTGAGGCATGTGAAATTAGCGAGACCTTTAGGGGCACCAGCAGCACAGATCAGGTGTATACCAGGAGCCAGGGCACCGGACATAGCAGGTCAGCTTAGGTTTTAGCAAAGCACAGGTTCTCTAAGATTTTCTAAGATTTTCACATAGGAGCGGATTATATACACCTTCGAAAGTCAGAGGTTACTAAGAGAAATATTATAGAGTTGTGTAAATTAGAGAAGGCAATGTCCCATGAAGTAACATGCTCTGGCCCCGTCCCAATGCGTTATGGTCGCTGAACTGCTGGATGTCTGAGTGGTGCTCCAAAAACAATGTGGGCTTCAAAGATTATTGGAGCAGATTTGAGGGCAAGGCTGTTCAGCCTGTTAGGACAGGGTGGTATCCATCCCACTCCGGAAGGTGCTGCTCTCATTTCTTGTAGTATAGGTCAGAGTCTCAGAACAGCAATATTTAACAAGTGACTGTCCAGAGCCAAGGCCAAGGAGCAGACAGACAGGCTAAACTGATCGTCTGCTAGCTGCACAGAGTCAAATTAAATCAAATAAAAATTTATTTGTCACATACATACAGTGAAATGCTTTATACGACTGTCTGGCATGAGGAAATAGAACGGGGAGAAAAATAAAAGAAGGTAAAAGAAGGCAAAAAAATAAAGAGTATAAAATATGTAAAATATAAAATATATAAAGATATATATACAAGGAAAAGTGTATATACATGGTATGCTTATGACACATAAGGTGGTTGATGTGATTGTCCTTAAAGTGACCGTGTGTGGTGTGGTGTGGTATAAAGTGCACTGTGGTGTGCAAGTCCACAGTTAAATTGACAGTCCAGAGATTAAAGTGTCGTGGTGTGAAAATAAAAATATTTGCAGAAAAGTGTGGCGATGGAGAGAGTGGACCAGTTTTAGGTCCTGGGTGTTTCCTGGTTTAAACTCCGAATGGCCTGCAGGAAGAAGCTCCTCCTCATTCTCTCTGTGTTCGCTTTCAAGGAGCGGAAGCATTTCCCAGAAAGCAACAAAGAAAAGAACCCATTGTTGGGATGGCGGAGGTCCTTCACAATCTTCCTGGCTCTGGTCCGGCACCGCATGCTGTAGATGTCCTGCTGGTTAGGTAGCTCGGTGTGAATGGTACGTTCAGCTGAACGCAGCACCCTCTGGAGGGGTCGTCTGTCCTGCATGGTGCTGTTCCCAAACCAGGAAGTGATGCACCTGAGAGGGAAGTTAAAATTCCCTTAAGCGTCACTGATGGTACAGACGCTGCAGGGCTTCTTCACCAGTATGTTGGTGTGACAGGACCAAGACAGGTCCTGTGTGATGTGAACACATAGGTACCGGAAACTGTCCACTCTCTCCACTGGGGTCCTGTTGATGTTTAGCGGTTGGTATGACCGCTGCTGCTTCATGCTGAAGTCCACTATTAACTCCTTAGTCTTGCTGATGTTTAGGAAAAGATTGTTCTCCAGGTTTTTAACCTCCTGTAGGTAGGCCGTCTCGTCATTGTTGGAGATCAGGCCAACCACAACTGTGTCGTCAGCAAACTTAATGATTGTGGTGGAGTTGGAATGTGTACAGTGAGTACAGCAGGGGGCTCAGAACATAACCCTGGGGAGCTCCAGTGCTGAACTGTAGTCCACAAACAGCATCTTTGTATAATTCCCTTTTCTTTAGTCCACGTGGCTCATCGTAGTGTGGAGAAGATGAGCAATGGCGGTACGCGAACTGTAGAGGATCCGGTGTGTCTGGTAGTGATGCAGTGATGAAGTCTCTGACCAGTCTCTCAAAGCACTTCATCATCTCTACTGAGGTCAGGACTACAGGGCGGTAGTCATTGAGGCAGGCGGGCTGGGGTTTCTTTCGGACAGGAACAATGGTGGACTGTTTAAAGCATGAGGGGACAACAGACTGTTCCAATAAGTGGTTGAATATCTCAGTTAACACCGGTGCTAGCTGGTCAGCGCTGGTTTTCAGAACCCAACCTGTGATGCCATCTGGACCTGCTGCCTTCCTGGTATTCACTCTCATGAATGCCCTTCTCACGTCATGCTCCGAGATGGTGAACGCGTTCACCTCTCCAGCTCTCTCTGCGTGCATGCTGTTTGTGCCGCTAAAGATGGTGTTCTGTAGTCCGTGATTGTTCTTAGTCCCTGCCACAGGCTCCTAGAGCCACTATGTTGGAACTGTGACTCTAGTTTCCTCCCGCGCCGCTTTGCATCCTTCACCACTGTGCGAACACTGTAAGACGCAGCCTGGTAATCGTCCATGTCCCCGGTGGCATGCCCCGTGTTGTAGGCAGTGGAGTGGGATCTCAGAGCGTCGCGGATGGTTTTATCCACCCATGGCTTCTGGTTGGGAAACGTTCTGATGGTGTTTTTTGCACCATATCATCCACTAGTTTCCCGATGAATCCCACAACCGCTTCCATAAACATTTTGACGTCATCAGAGCTGCGCCTGAACATGTCCTAGTCTGCGTCATCCAAAGTGTCCTGCAGAGCGGCCACCGATTGGTCAGTCAAGCGCGCAACCTCCCTCTGAACCAGAGCTTCCTGTTTTAGCCTTTGTTTGTAAACAGGCATGAGGAAGATGGCGGCATGGTCAGATTTCCCTAACAGTGGATGTGGTTGTGCCTTGTAGCTGTTCTTGAATGGTGTGTAACAGTGGTCCAGTGTCCTTTTGCCCCTGGTGGGGCAGGTGATGTGCTGATGAAAGTTTGGTAGTGTGCACTTAAGGTTGGCACTGTTAAAATCTCCCACCACAATGCGCGTCCCGATGCTGTATTTGGTGTAGTGTTAGTGTCTCGTGTAAGTCCCATACTGCAGAGTCCATGTCCGCTTGAGGTGGAATATAAACGGCACTGACTATGACTGAGCTGAATTCCTTAGGTAGATAAAAGGGGCGACATTTGATGGTCAGTAGTTCCAGGTTTGGTGTGCAGGAGCATGAAAGAGGAACGATGCTCGCGCTGTCGCACCAGTTGTTGTTCACCATCAGACACACTCCACCTTCTCTTGACTTACCCGACTCCATAGTTCTGTCCATGCGGTAAACCGAGAAAAATTTAGCCGGCTGGATGGCGTGGTCCGGTACCGATGGGTTCAGCAATGTCTCGGTGAAGCAGAGAAGGTTGCAGTCCCGAATGTCCCTCTCGAACTTGACCCTTGCCCTGAGGTCATCAAGCTTGTTTTCCAGTGACTGGACTTTGGCTAACAGGATACTAGGTCAGGGAGCGCGGTGTGCGTGTGCCCTCAGCCTGGTTCTGACGACGGCTCGTTTCCCCGGCAGACGCCGGTACGGGTCGCGTCCTTTGATCTCCCCCAGGATCTCACTCGGCCAGCATGGGTCCGGGTTTAAAAACTGTGAAAGGTTGAGTGGATTGTACACCAATAGATATAAGTGGCTCTGTCATATCTAATGATGTCTATCTTGTGTAGATGGAACGGTAGCTAAGTAAATAAAAATATAAAATAAACAAAAAAAGAGAATACGTAGCCGGAGCAGTCGTGACGGCAGCCGACCTCACTGGCGCCATCTTGTTCAAAAGTTGTCACTCAGGATTCACCAAATTGAGACTGTGTCTGTCCCCCAAGCGAAAACAAAATATAGGAATTTTCAGAAAATCTGTTTAAGTACCTGACTAACATTGAATTAAACAGGACTGAACACACAGCAGCACCTCTGATCTGAAGATAGGATTGTTGAATATTAGATCTCTCACGTCAAAAGCGCTGAGTATAAACTCAATTATTACCGAGTTTAAAATAATGTGTTTGACAGAAACGTGGATTAAACAGAACACATATGTAGCATTAAATGAAGCGAGTCCTCCTGGGTATAGTTACATTCACCAACCCCGTCTAAATGGCAGAGGAGGCGGAGTCACAGCTATTTATAATAATAATCTAAACGTCACAAAAAAGACTAAACACAAATGCAAAACATTAAAAGTTCTTTACACCAACATAAAATATGCAGTGTCCGAAAGCAGGTCCAGTCAGTCAATTCCACTAATTATTATTTATAGACCCCCAGGGGCCCTACTCCAACTGTTTCTTTACACAAAGCATTAATTATTGGTGACTTTATTATTGATTTTGATAATCAGGAAAACTTAAGAGCAGCAGTTGTGTCCATTCTAGATTCAGTATTAATTAATTAGAATGTTATAGGACCCACTTATAGTGGTGACACACTCTTGATTTGTTATTAACATTTGGATTAAAAATAAAAGATAATTCCACAGTCTGAAGTTATTTAATTATCTCATCTCTTCTAAAATCTGCCTTAGTCATTGCATTTCTACCTCACCACGTTACCGTGTTAAACATGTTCACATCAACTACAGCAGCACGTTTTATTAATAATCTTCCGGAAATTACGATATTAGATAGATCTCCGTCAGACCCCGCAGAGCTCGACTGGGCCACTGAATACCTAGAATCAACGTTACGTTATACTCTAGATGATGTAGCTCCCCTTAAGACCAAAATGATCAGGGAGAAAAAATGATCACAGTAGTATAATGATCATACACACACACCTTAAAACAGACCACTCGGATATTAGAACGTAAATGGTGTCAAACAAAATGAACAGTATTTCAAATAGCATGGAAGGAGAATCTCCTGAGTTCTAGAAAATCTCTTAGTGCTGCTGATCAGCATATTTCTCCTCCCTCATAGAAAATACCACCAGAATCCTAGATTTTTATTCAGCACGGTAGCAAAATGAACAGGAAATAAAAGCACTGCGCTAACATGCACACCATCAATAGGTAGTAATGATTTCATGAACTTTTTTAATAATAAAATTGAAAACATCAGGCAAGAAATCCAGACGGTTAATATAAATCCAAACTATTTTATAAATAACCCTGTAGACAGCAGTGTAATTATAACAGACAATCAATTACAAAGCTTCACTACTATTCATGAGAACGACTTCATTTCATTAATCTCCTCATCAAAATCATCAACCTGTATTCTCCATCCCTCACCTACAAGTTTCCTCAAACAGATCATTCCAGAGGGAATTGAACCTGTTTTAAAATAATAAACTCTTCCATTAGCACTGGTTTTGCAGTTATCAACCCCCTAATTAAGAAACCTGACCTTCACCCTGTCAGCTGTCCAACTACAGTCCAATATCAAACCTCCTCTTTATCTCCAAGATTCTAGAAAAGGTTGTAGCACAGCAGTTCTGCTCACATCTACTTATGAATAATATTTATGAAATGTATCAGTCAGGATTTCGGCCTCATCATAGCACAGAGACGGCGCTAGTTAAGGTGGTAAATGACTGTTATTGGCCTCTGATTAGGGTTTAGAATAATTGAATAAATAATAAAGACAGGATTAATGTGAAGAAAAGAACTAATCTTCTCTGAGTTTTTGATCTTTACTGCCATGGAGTGGCATGAAATCCCCGGATGTTTGTGTAGAGGTGTAGAATTATAACCAGAGTCTTACCGAAGTACACTGGTTTCTCACACCGAAGGCACTTGGAGCTCATGATGAAGGCGTAAAGTTGGAGTGAAGATTGAGGAAAAACGAGACCCGCGCGCCTCGTCTCCCACTTTAAAAGAACGCTAAGCCCCGCCCCTGTCATGTGAGCCTCTTCTGCTCAACTTATTGGTCTAATTACCAATCAACACTAACTAGAGAATTTTTTTATAGTGATTTATATTAACAGATTATTCTGCTTAACAACAGCAATATTATTAATAATAATAATAATAATAATAATAAAAATAACAAAACCTGTATATCCTGTGATGTGGATTTGCCTTTGTTAATGATCATTAAATAATTATTAAGCTTAACAATTTCCATATCCACACACACACAGGGTCAGCTGGCATATGTGTGTGTGTGTGTGTGTGTGTGTGAGAGGGATGAATGAGGGTGTTAATAGATTTAGGATCACGCTGCTGCCCCCTCGTGGCTGCGTATTTGTCAGAGTTCATTATAAATTCCTTTGTGACTTGTTTACGTAAAGGAAATAACACGCACGACACGTTTCTCTCAGATATTTTTATTCTGTACACAACTGCCGCACATCTGGAAATTTCAGGTTTAAACACAGTTCCAAACTGTACATACAGCGCTACAAACAACCATAGTCGTCATCATCATCATCATCATCATCATCAACATCACAGATCAGGAGCTTTCAGATGTACACTTCTGTTCCAAAATAATTAAAAACACCTGCAGTTTGGAGCAGATTTACTGATCTGAGAGAGAGCGAGAGAGAGATAGAGAAAGGTAGGGATAGAGAGAGAGAGAGAGAGAGAGAGAGAGAGAGAGAGAGAGAGAGAGAGGAATAGAGAGAAAAGGAAGGGATAGAGAGAAAGAGAGGGGATAGAGAAAGAAAGAAAGGGATAGAGAGAGAGAGAGAGAGAGAGAGGAAGGGATAGAGAGAGAGAGAGAGAGAGAGAGAAAGAGAGAGAGAGAGAGAGAGAGAGAGAGAGAGAGAGAGAGAGAGAGAGATTAAAGGAAACAGGAGATATTGGACTTATTGGATTTGAAATTTGATCACTGGCAGAATGTTCATATTAAACAATAATCACATGATCACATTTATTTTATTATTCATGTTCATTAATGCTCTACATAACCTCATAACGCTTCATAACCATCACATAATTTGTTTCTCACCAAGAGCTCAGAAAGTCTTACAAGCGCTTATAACTCCTCAATGAATCCTCACAACAGCTGACTTCTGACCTTCAACATCTCACCTGGGTAAGGTAATTTCTCCTTAATTTCTCACATTTTCTCACTATTTTTTATGATTTCTCATGATTTTTTCAATTTTTTTTTATACAAATTGATAATAAAATCTTAATATAAATCTTGTGTTTTTTAGTTGTGGAGTTTTCCTGATGGATTTTTGATCTCCTATCCTGTGATTATGACGTGTTTATAAGGTCAGAGTGTTCACTATAATGTAACATAACCTGTAATAAAATATTAATCATTTCACCTCTGAGATCTAATAAATCATCAGTATAATATTCCTCATGGAGGAGTTTATAAAGGTTATGATACACTCTGAAATGTTATGAAGGGTTATAAAGGATTATAAAAGGTTAGTAAGAAAGAGAATCTAATCACAGTTTTGTTACTGCTTGAACTGAAGACACACCTGCATTACCACGTCATGACAGTAATTTCTGTAACCATTTTATCACAGTTTATAATTTTATCAAAGGTTTTATTTCTCTACATGTTTTTAGCCTAAAAGTCATGACCTCTGTCACATCCTAAACAACACACAGAGTTAGAGTAACTCATCTGAACTGTCTGTATTGTGGGAAGTGAACTTTCTTAATACGTGTGTGTGTGTGTGTGTGTCTTTCAGATGTACTTCCTGTTATTGCCCCAACCCCCTGTGGTGTCACACCCTGGTCGCTTGGTCCCTGTAGTGCTGATGAGCCTCGAGGATCTCAGTCACTACAGTTGGGTCATCCAGAGTAGAGATGTCCCCCAGACTTTCCACCTCGCCCATGGCCACCTTTCGGAGAATTCTCCTCATGATCTTCCCAGAGCGAGTCTTTGGAAGACGCTTCACCACCTTACACACCAAGACGGGAAACAGAAACAGTTTAGCATGTAGAACATCTAAAATCTCCATCTCCTGCAGAAGGAGTCATGTTTTAGAGGAGTCAGTGTGCAGCTGTATACAGTACAGATTTACTGTCCTCTGAAAATAACAACAAAGAGACATTATTGTCTAAATAACTGACAACAAAAGTGAGTACACCCTCAGTGATAACAGCTGTACGTGGTGTAAACATGTAAAGCAACTTGTTCTATTCATCAGGTTCTTGTCTGCTTATCAGAACCATAGAAATGTGTGTATAGTGTATTAGAGCAGTTACATCGATGCACACTGATACACACTGACCACTGGATGTTCTACATGGACCTCATGGTAAATAGTCTCTGAGGATGTGAGAATTAGAATTGTTGTTTTCCACAAAGATGCCGAGGCTGTAAGAAGATCAGTATCACCCTGAAACTGAGTTACAGTACAGTGGTCCTGGTCATACAGAGGTTTTCCAACGCGGGTTTCACTCAGAACAAACCTCACAAGGGTCCATCAAAGAAGTCGAGTCGTCTTGCTGAGCGTCAGGTGCAGACACATGAGTGCTGCAGCATTGCGTTCCAGCGTTCCAACATGTACTGTGACATTATGTAGCAGAACATGATGCTCTTCCCTTCAGAAGCCAGAAGTTGGAAAACTTTTCGAACCACAGTTTTTCAATATAATAACGACCCCAAACACACCACCAAGATGACAACTGCCTTGCTAAGGAATCTGAAGGTGAAGGTGATGACGGTATGTTTCCAGACCTGAACCCTTTCGAGCAACTGTGGGGAGCACCTTAAGAAGGTGGAGAAGCACTGTGTGTGTAACATCCAGCAGCTCCGTGATGTCATTATGGCATTACATTGGCATTCTTTATCAAATCCTACCTGTCCGATCGTTACCATTTCGTAGACTTAAATGGAGAGCTATCCAGGCTAATGCTAGTAAATTATGGTGTGCCACAAGGTTCAGTTCTAGGACCACTGCTCTTCACAATATACATGCTGCCATTAGGAAATATAATTAGAAGGCATGGAATTACCTTCCATTGTTACGCTGATGAAGTTTCGAATAGACTACAAACTACTGCAACTTACTTATAAAACACTAAATAGTTTATCTCCATGTATCTCTCCAGTCTTTTAACACGCTACAATCCGTCACGCTCCCTGAGATCTCAAAACTCTGGACTTCTAGTAGTTCCTAGAATAGCAAAGTCCACTAAAGGTGGTAGAACATTTTCACATTTAGCTCCTAAACTCTGGAATAGTCTTCCTGACAGTGTTCGGGGCTCAGACACACTCTCCCAGTTTAAGTGTAGATTAAAGACGTATGTTTTTAGCGAGTTCTACACATAACACACATCACATCATAACCTTGTGCTCCATAACATCTGATCACATCACATTATCAACTTGTGCTGTTAATATCATGAACAGCAGCTACGCTAATTCCTCTCCACTGCTTCTCTTTCTCTCCCCATCCCGAGGCATCCTGAGGTTTGGCCAGCTCCAGTCACGTCCCACCTCATGAAGATTATGGATCTTTGAAGCAGTAGATGCCGAACTCACAAACATCCCGAACCATCTAGAGACGTACCAGTGCCAATTGGATCCCACTACATGTGTGGTTTTGACATTGGACCTTCCGGTGTTTAAAGGCTCTGGCATGGAGAAGCTGTTGCTGGATCTGTGATGATCACAAATGTTGAGCTCAGTAGCTCCTAGTTTTATACCAAAGACTGTAGAAAGAACATTTACTTATAATCTTATACTCCAGTGCTCATGTTAGTTCTCACTCTCCAGTGTTCTGTATTGTTGAAAGATTTATGATCAAACTCTTGATGTCACCCAAATGAGGATGAGGTTCCCCTTTTGAGTCTGGTTCCTCTCAAAGGTTTCTTCCTCATAACATCTAAGGGAGTTTTTCCTTGCCAGTCGCCATGGCTGCTCTTTAGGGATAAACACACACCATTCACCTTCACTGTTGATTTCTGTAAAGCTGCTTTGAGACAATGTCTCTTGTGAAAAGCGCAATAGAAATAAACTTGACTTGACTTGATTATGGAGGAGTTGACGAGGATCCCAGCAACAATCTGTGCAGCTCTGGTGAATTCAGGATTAAGTGATGGATAACAATGATCTTCTTCTTCTTCTTTCGGCTGCTCCCATTAGGGGTCGCCACAGCAGATCATCCTTCTCCATACTACCCTGTCCTCTACATCTGCCTCTTTCACACCAACTACCTGCATGTCTTCCCTCACCACATCCATGAACCTCCTCCTTGGCCTCCCTCTTTTCCTCCTACCTGGTGGCTCCATCCTCAGCATTCTTCTATCAATATAATTCAGGTCCCTCCTCTGCACATGTCCAAACCATCTCAATCTCGCCTCCCTCACCTTGTCACCAAAACATCCTACATGCGCTGTCCCTCTAATAAACTCATTTCTAATCTTGTCCATCCTTGTCACTCCCAACGAAAACGTTAACATCTTCAGCTCTGCGACCTCCAGCTCCACCTCCTGTCTTTTACTCAATGCCACTGTCTCTAATCCATACAACATCGCAGGTCTCACCACAGTCCTATAAACTTTCCCTTTCATTCTTGCAGATACACTTCTATCACAATTCACACCTGTCACTCTTTTCTTTACTTCTCTAACACACTCTCCATTACTTTGCACTGTTGACCCCAGGTACCTGAACTCCTCCACCTTCTCCAACTCTTCTCCCTGCAACCGCATTACTCCACTGACCCCCCTCTCATTTACACACATGTACTCTGTCTTACTCCTACTGACTTTCATTCCCCTTCTCTCCCTAGCACATACCTCCACCTCTGCAGACTCTTCTCGACCTGCTCCCTACTCTCACCACAAATCACAATATCATCCGCAAACATCATAGTCCAGGGAGACTCCTGTCTGACCTCGTCTGTCAACCTGTCCATCACCACTGCGAACAGGAAAGGGCTCAGGGCTGATCCTTGATGCAGTCCAACCTTCACCCTGAACCAGTCTGTCGTACCTACTGCACACTTCACTGCCGTCACACTGTCCTCATACATGTCCTGCACCACCCTCACATACTTCTCTGACACACCAGACTTCCTCATACAATACCACAACTCCTCTCTTGGCACTCTGTCGTACGCTTTCTCTAAATCCACAAATAAACAATGCAATTCCTTCTGTCCTTCTCTATACTTCTCCATCAACATCCACAAAGCAAATAAGGCATCTGTGGTGCTCTTCCTCGGCATGAAACCATATAGATGGTCACCTCTTCTCTCAGCCTGGCTTCCACTACTCTTTCCCATAACTTCATGGTGTGACTGATCAACTTTATTCCCCTGTAGTTACTGCAGGTCTGCACATCTCCCTTATTCTTAAAGATCGGTACCAGCACACTTCTTCTCCATTCCTCAGGCATCTTTTCACCTTCCAAAAACCTGTTAAACGATCTGGTTAAAAACTCCACTGCCATCTCTCCTAAACATCTCCACACTTCTACAGGTATGTCATCTGGTCCAACCGACTTTCCACTCTTATTACTAATCCTATCCACATCCTGCTTCACCAACTCCACATCATCCAACCTTCTCTCTCTGATTTTCCTCATTCATCAGCTGCTCAAAATACTCCATCCACCTTCTCAACACACTCTCCTCACTTGTCAACACATTTCCCTCTCCATCCTTTATTGCCCTAAAGTGTCTATCTACACTGTCCCCTGCCAACACCTTACAGTCTCCAATGTCCATCAGGTTGCATCTCCTGCATAGCACATAGTCCACCTGTGTGCACCTTCCTCCACTCTTATACGTCACCCTATGATCCTCCTTCTTCTTAAAATAAGTGTTCACCACTGCCATTTCCTTTTAGCAAAATTTACCACCATCTGCCCTTCCACATTCCTCTCCTTAAAACCATACCTACCATCACCTCCTCATTACCTCTGTTCCCTTCACTTACATGCCCATTAAAGTCTGCCCCAATCACCAATCGTTCTTTCCTAGGTTCACCTTCTACCACTTCATCTAATTCACTCCAGAATCTTTCTTTCTCCTTCATCTCACAGCCAACTTGTGGAGCATAGGCACTGATGACATTTATCATCATTCCTTCAACTTCCACCTTCACGATCATCACCCTATCAGTACTCTTCCTTCAGAATCACCCCTACACCATTTCTCTTTCCGTCCACACCATGATAAAACAGTTTAAACCCACCTCCAATGTTCCTGGCCTTACTCCCTCTCCACTTGGTCTCCTGAACACACAACATATCTACCTTTCTCCTCTCCATCATATCAGCTATCTCTCTCCCTTTACCAGTCATAGTACCAACATTTAAAGTACCAACCCGAACCTCCACTCTCCTACAATTCTCCTTTTCCTGCCGTCTCTGTAGACGTCTTTTACATTTGCCACATTTGGCAGACGCCCTTATCCAGAGCGACTTACAACTGAGCAGGGGAGGGTTTTAGGGCTTTTGCTCAAGGGCCCAGCAGTGGCAGCTTGGTGGTGGTGGGATTTGAACCTGTGATCTTCTGATCCAAAGCCCAATGCCTTAACCACTGAGCTACCACCTCCCTACGTCTTCCTCCTCTCCTTCTCCTCCTTCAGCCAACAGTAGCCCAATTTCCACCAGTACCCTGTTGGCTAACGATACCTGTGGCGGTCGTTGTTAACCCGGGCCTTGACCGATCCGGTATGAAATTCTCATTTGTGATCCGCATATTTGATTTGGCACATGTTTTACGCTGGATGCCCTTCCTAACGCAACCCTCCCCATTTACCCGGGCTTGGGACCGGCACTAAGAGTGCACTGGCTTGTGCATCCAAAATTGGTGGGTTATAGATAACAATGATACTCACATTAAATATTCACATTTATTGCATTTAGCAGACGGCCTTATCCAGAGCGACTTACAACTGAGCAGATGAGGATTAAGGGCTTGGTGGTGCTTGGTGGTAACCCTAACGGTAACCCAAACCCTGACCAAACCCTAACCCTAACTCTTACCCTAAACCCTAACCCCATCCCTAAACCCAACCCAAAACCTAAACCTAACCCAAACCCTATAAACTTTCAATCCATAGTCCAATGTCTTAACCACTGAGCTACAACCTTTCTCACACTTTCGACACACTTTAGACAATAATGGCTGTATGTTAAGTTATTTTCATAGGACAGTGCTCATTGACTCCTCTAAATATATCCAAGTTTCATTTTTATAGTATTGTCCTTTGAGAACATATAATAAAGTAGTTGGTAAAATGTGGGGGTGCACTTACTTTTGTGAGATACTGTATTATTATATGTCTCTCAGTTGTATTATTTAAACTGAATTATTGTTATAACATTGAAATAAATGTATAAATAAAATATAAATATAAAATAATGTTTGTCTGGCACCAGAAAGTGGTCAGGGACGGCGTATTTGGCAATCTTGGTGGCCACCAGCACTCTGAGTTCCTTCACCACAGCTTCCTGGTTCTTCAACACGTTCTCCTTCATAACCACGAATGCAAACGGAACTGAGGACACAGGAAGTGATCAATTGTTTATCAGGAAATGGATTTAATCTTGTTCTACTGAATCGTTCAGGCACCTGACATTATACACTTTAAAGTTATATAAATATAAATATAAATTATAATCCTGGCTTTAATGTAGAGTCTCACTGTCTAACAGCAGAGAGCGCCACATTACATCTTTATATAAATCTAATATAAACACCAGACTTTCCTGTGTTTAGTTCAGTCTAATCTCTCCCATTCTCACTCTTTTATTAATTATATAATGTGCGCACACACACACACACACACACACACACACACACAGTATGGAGAAAGAACCCCTTAGACCTCAAACTCCACACTGCAGCTTCAACAATGCAGGCTTTATTTACTTCCTCTGCAGTCTTCTTTCTCTTTCTCTCTCACACACACACACACACACACATATACACACACAAAACACAGAGACTGGTATAGATACTAATTTACATATTTGGGAATAGAGGAGAAGAAGGAAAGAACTTAAGCATGGTCATGGGCAGTTTGGGGTGGGGCAGTTTAACACCCTTCATCTGTCCCCACTCCCCAGTGATTTACTGAGTGAACACTCTCACCTTCTCCTTTAATGTCGTGAGAAACTCCGATAACAGCAGCCTCTGGGACGTCCGGATGCTCGTCCTGCACGAGAACATCACAGTCCAAATCATTCAATTAACAGCCTGCTGATCATTATATAGGAAAGAAGCTCCGCCTCTCACCAGCACGTCCTCGATCTCTGCCGTGCCCAGGCGATGGCCGCTGATGTTGATGACATCATCCATCCGTCCCGTGATCTGATAATATCCTTCTGCTGTCCGGTGTGCTCCATCTCCTGTAAAATAATACCCTACAGCGCCAACACACACATACACATACACAGACACACACACACACACACACACACACACACACACACACACACAGTTTCAAATGAAAGTTTCAAATTTCATTATTTTATTCAGAATACAACATAGATGACATATCAAATGTTTACACTGAGAAAATGTTTTATTTAAAGGGGAAACATTTTTAATTTCATGGCATCAAAGTTGGGTCAAGGCCATGTTCACCACTGTGTGGCGTCCTCTCTTCTCTTTATAACAGTCTGCAAATGTCTGGGGACTGAGGAGACAAGTTGCTTAAGTTTAGGAATAGGAATGTTCTCCCATTCTTGTCTAATACAGGCTTCTAGTTGCTCAACTGTCTCAGGTCTTCTTTGTCGCATCTTTCTCTTTATGATGCACCAAATGTTTTCTCTGGGTGAAAGATCTGGACTGCAGGCTGAACATTTCAGTACCCGGATCCTTCTTCTACACAGACATGATGTTGTACTTGATGCAGTATTTGGTCTGGAATTGTCATGTTGGAAAATGCAAGGTCTTTCCTGAAAGAGACGTCTGGATGGGAGCATATGTTGTGCTAGAACTTGGATATACCTTTCAGCATTGATGATGCCTTTCCAGATGTGTAAGCTGCCCATGCCACACACACTCATGCAACCCCATACCATCAGAGATGCAGGCTTCTGAAATGAGCGCTGAGAACAACTTGGGTTGTCCTTGTCCTCTTTAGTCCGGATGACATGGCGTCCCAGTTTTCCAAAAAGAACTTCAAATTTTGATTCGTCTGACCACAGAACAGTTTTCCACTTTGTCACAGTCCATTTTAAATGAGCCTTGGCCCAGAGAAAACACCTGAGCTTCTGGATCATGTTTAGATACGGCTTCTTTTTTGACCTATAGAGTTTTAGACGGCGACGGCGAATGGCACGGTGGATTGTGTTCCTGAGCGCATGTTGTGATTTCCATTACAGAAGCATTCCTGTATGTGATGCAGTGGCGTCTAAGGGCCCAAAGATCACGGCATCCAGTCTGGTTTTCCGGCCTTCACCCTTACGCACAGAGATTGTTCCAGATTCTCTGAATCTTTTGATGATATTATGCACTGTACATGATGAGAACTTCAATCTCTTTGCAATTTTTCTCTGAGAAACTCTGTTAGGGGTTTGTTATATTAGGGATGTACCGGTGCACGTATTCGTGCGGAAACGTTTTGGTGCAGGTCTTTCAGTTTGGTTTAACAGAATCCTGTTTACTTGTGGAACATTGTTACAATCTGAGTTCCCCCAGGAACACATCAAGTTGCAGACTGCAAGTTTATTTAGTCTCTGCCTCTCACTTAAGCGCAGTGTCACTGTTTTTTTTTTTATTATTATTAAACGTGAAAATATATACAACAGTGCCAGGGGTATAAACGAGAAACTACGGTTAGTGCAGTGTCGCTGTGGCTCCTCACTCCATTGCGGAAATGCGATTTCTAATGTGTTGTAAAAGTCAGATTTTGTTTTGCGCACTGCCATTCCATTTATATACACATCTATAAACAAATAGGGTCTAATAAAGTGATTAATTATTCCATTAATTTTTCAACTGATTTAATTTTATTTGATTATTATAACAAATTTAAATAATTGAATTTCATTAATTAGATATATTGTATTTTATTTTTATTTTATTTTATTTAACTTAACATGCATTTTATTTAAAATTATAAAAAAAAAAAAAGAAAACTGTTACAATAATACAAATGTACAAATGTTAATAATAATAAACTGCGTTAATAAAAAAAAATACAAGAAATTTTATGTTTTGCATTTCATCCCCCAACTGTACCGAAATTGTACTTAAAAATTGAGGTACCGTTACACTCCAAATACACACACACACACAGATATAAATCTTGTTAGGCCATGACTCCTTCATACTGATGGACAGTGGTGCACTCACCAGGATAGGGTTTAAAGTAGGCATCTATGAATCTCTGATGATCTCCAAAAATGCTTCTGGCCATTCCAGGCCATGGCCGGCCAATACACAGAGCGCCACTGACATTATTTCCTGTCAGGACCTGGCCCTGTGAAAACAAGTCATTATAAACAACATGGAAATAAATATGATGTGTATTCTACACTTTATTCTACATTCATCCTGTGGAGTTTTACATTAGAATGTGTTTCTGCTGTAAATGAAACTGTAACTGTTATACATAAACGTTGATGTAGCAGATCTGTAGCAGATGTTACCTTTTCATCCAGTAACGCAGGCTGAATGCTGAAGAAAGGCCTCATGGCCATGGCAGGGAGAATCTCAGCTCCGGGTTCAGCAGGTCGCGGTGCGATACATACTCCACCCGTCTCTGTGGGAAACACACACACACACACACACACACACACACACACACACACACACACACACACATGATAACCTTAAATCCTGTGTGTAATGCAGGAAATCAAGGGAGGGAAATTTTTAACTAAAGTTTAATTATTAGCAGCATTTAATTTGCTAAACTTCAACTACTGTTTCATCTCTCACACACACACATTTGTTATACAGTATATTACATTATTGTAATTCTTCTGGAGTTCTGGATTGTAAAATCTGAATTGTTATAGGGTATATATTAACTTTTTCAATAATACAATTTCAAGTATCAGGGAAAAATCCAAAGTATTTTATAAATAACCGTGTAGACAGCAGTGTAATTATTACAGATCGTCAATTATAAAGTTTTACTCCTATTCATGAACCTGTTTTAAATAATAAACTCTTCCATTAGCACTGGTTTTATACCTAAATCCTTCAAACTGCAGTTATCAACCCCCTAATTAAGAAACCTGACCTTCACCCTGTGAGCTGTCCAACTACAGACCAATATCAAACCTCTACTTTATCTCCAAGATTCTAGAAAAGGTTGTAGCACAGCAGACTTCAACCTTAGTGCAGCTTTTGACACCATTGATCATAATCTCCTCTTTGCTGGACAGGAGAACGTTGTTGGAATAAAGGGAACAGCTCTCAAGTCGAGTCAAGTCAATTTAAGTTTATTTCATTGCGGTTTTCACAACACACATTGTCTCAAAGCAGCTTCACAGAATGTAACAGTGAAGGTGAATGGTGTGTGTTTATCCCTGATGATCACCATGGAGACTGTGGTGAAGGAAAAACTCCCTTAGATGTTATGAGGAAGAAAACTTGAGAGGAACCAGACTCAAAAGCAGAACCTCATCCTCATTTGGGTGACATCAAGAGTGTGATTATAGTCTTTACACACTACAGAACACTGGAGAGTGAGAACTAACATGAGCACTGGAGTGTGTGATTATGACTGATGATCTTTCTACAGTCTTTTATAGTCATTATGGTTATAAAACTAGGAGCTACTGATTTTTTTGTTTAATACGATTTCATGCCATGTGAATCTAATCTGTCCAGGGCCTTCAAAGCCTGTCCTGCAGGCCTTTTTTTTACTATAGTCTCCTTAACAAATATCTCTGTTTCTTTAACCAATCAGATTTCAGATTCTCCTCACAGGGCAGCTAACTAGAATAGTGTCAGCATTTCTCCGTCCTCTGATTGGTTTCTTCAGAGGGAAACTGTTACAGCCGAGTTCGACTGGTAAAACACGTGTGTAGCTCTGCACACGTTAATACATCTGAGTTAGACTTTTTTATGCCTATAGAGGAAGAGAAATTGATTTGGTCTCAGACACTTAAAAATCCATTTAGAAGAAAAGCGAGACATAGTGAGGAGGTCACCAACCCCGAAGCTAGCTAGCGTGTCTCAGCCCGGGAAAGGGTTTGATCTCCACTTCCAGACCAGTGAATACGAGCAGTACCACTGGATTACAGCCTCTGGGGGGCGCTGCACATTATGAGTCTGCATCACTGGTGAGTAGGTTGTGTTTTATTTACATTTTAATGTTTTTGTCATGTTATTAGACAAATATTGATTGTAAACTACTCCAGATGTTGTAGGTGCACAGTTGTGGTTGTAGTGTAGAGGTTTGGAGTGTAACTGGGTTTGTTGTTTTAGTAAAATGGTTTTTACCTCCAGATGTGAAATGTCTCTCTGTAATGCAACGTGTTGTTATATTGTGTTTTTGTATTGTATTGATGGTTTATATAATTGCAACGTGATAGTGGTGGATGGATTAAGAGGTGGATTAAGTCGGGTACATCCTGACTGAAGGCCCAGGTACCAAATGCACGGCCCGCCACTGGTCTGCACTTAAACTGGGAGAGTGTGTCTGAGCCCCGAACACTGTCAGGAAGACTATTCCAAAGTTTAGGAGCTGGATGTGAGAATGTTCTTCCAACTTTAGTGGACTTTGCTATTCTAGGAACTACTAGAAGTCGAGAGTTTTGAGATCTCAGGGAGCGTGACGGATTGTAGCATGTTAGAAGACTGGAGAGATACATGGAGATAAACCATTTAGTGTTTTGTAGGTAAGAAGCAGTAGTTTGTAGTGGATTTGAAACTTAACATGTAGCCAGTGTAGGGATGAGAAGATTGGGGTTATATGGTGATATTTTCTTTACCTTGTGAGAACTCTGTATATACAGCTGTAAAGTGCATTTTTTATGCATGTTGTTGTTGTTGTGTACTGCTTACACAAATTCAGCAAATACATTTGTTACACATTTTCCATTGAAAAACAGTGATCTGAAATCGCTGCTTAAGACTTAGAGTTTTAGAATGATGTATAGTTAGTCATGGTTACACTTCTCCCTTTTTATTTAATCTATTGCTAAACATTAATACCTGACTGTCAGCCTCATCTGGGTTGCACCGAATGACAATTTATTACAGATAAACGATGTTGAGGTGCAGTGATGAAGATCAAAAGCAAACTGTAGTCCAGAGTCAGTGTAGCAGACTGTTGATATTAACTACAGTCCAAATCCATCCAACAGAAGGCAACACAAACATGAAGCATCTCTGAGATAAGAGACAGCATCTGCTCCTTTACCTCAAACACCTACTGACTAAAGACTTGAGTAAATGAATGTTTTTTCAGCCTCGACTTGAACACTGAGACTGTGTCTGAGTCCCGAACACTGATTGGAAGGTTGTTCCAGAACTGTGGGGTTTATAAGAGAATCATCTGCCCCCTGCTGGAATCTTTATTATTTGAGGTATCAACAAATAGCCTGCACCTTTTAATCTACGCTTGTAGCACAGCAGTTCTGCTTACATCTACTGAGGAATAACATTTATAAAATGTATCAGTCAGGATTTCGGCCTCATTCGGCCTGTTATTGGCCTCTGATCAGGGATTTTGCTCGACCTCAGTGCAGCTTTTCACACCATTGATCATAATCTCCTGCTTGCTAGACTTGAGAACGTTGTTGGAATAAAGGAAACAGCTCTCTCCTGGCTCAGGTCTTATTTGACTGATTGCTTTCACTTTGTTGATGTAAATGGTGAGTTCTCCACCCTCTCTGAGGTAAAGTTTGGTGTTCCGCAAGGATCTGTCCCTCTGGCCCTCTGCTTTTCTCTTTATATCTGCTGCCTCTGTGTGAAATTATACATAAACATGGGATTCGCTTCCATTGCTATGCTGATGATACACAGCTGTATATTTCAGCAAAGCCAGATGAGAGAGATCAGCTTAACAATGTTGAGGAGTGTGTAAAGGACATTAGACAGTGGATGCTTGATAACTTTCTTCTGCTCAACTCAGATAAGACGAAAGTACTTTTACTAGGACCACATGCAGCTAGAAGTAAACTTTCAGATTCTGTAGCATCTCTGGATGGTGTTTCTGTCTCAGTGTGTACAGCAGTCAAAGACCTTGGTGTGATTATTGACCGAGTCTTTCCTTTGAGGCTCACGTGAGTAATATTACCAGGATCTCCTTCTTTCACCTTAGAAATATTGCTAAAATTAGAAATATGCTGTTGTTTCAGGATCATGGATATCAAGTGTTTGGTGAACTGGTATATTTGTATGCTGTCGTCCCCTCACTTTGACACGTTCACTCAGGTTTGTTGATGGTGGTGTGGTGGGTCGTCTCTTATCCCGGAGATCCTCAAGTCTGTGTTACCTTCTGCTTCTCCCTTTTAGTTCTGCTGCCATAGTGAATCTTACTAGAGTCCAAACTGCACAATGACATTAACTTTCATACAACAATAGACACATAATAATCCATATCCTTCTCTTCCTGTCACCACTCTTCTCTCTCTCTCTCTCTCTCTCTCTCTCTCTCTCTCTCTCTCTCTCTTACTTTCTCTCTCGGTCGAGTTAAACATGTTCCTGAGGCTCCAGTGACCACTGCTCCTGCCCCTCTTCCCTCTGTGGATCTTCCCACTTCGTTCAGGCCTGCATCTGGATAGTGTTCTCTTCGACTGGAGGCGACTTTGTGCAGCTTGGGAAGGTTTCTTATCAACGTTTTGGGTAATTCCATGAAATTCCGGAGTAAGAACGGGCGCTTTGAGGATGGATTGGACTGTAGATAATGTCAACAGTCTGCCACATTGACTCAGGACTTCTTTTTGCTCCTGATCATCATCACTGTACCCCGCAACATCGTATATCTGCTATAAATGGACATTCGGTGACTATAAAGTGTATACTATACTATATAGACTATAATCACACTCTTGATGTCACCCAAATGAGGATGAGGTTCTGCTTTTGAGTCTTGTTCCTCTTAATGTTTCTTCCTTATAACATCTAAGGGGGTTTTCCTTCACCACTGTCTCCATGGTGCTCATCAGGGATAAACACACATCATTTACCTTTACTGTTAAATTCTGTAAAGCTGCTTTGTAACAATGTGTGTTGTGAAAAGCGGAATAGAAATACACTTGACTTAAACTTATAAGGTATAGATGAATGGCTATAGTGTATATATATGAGGTTTTAACGGGTATAAATGAGTGGTCTCTGTAGTAATTATCCTCATCATCACACTGTTATGGTTTTATGAGGAACACATCTGATCTGATCACCTTCAGCTCCTGGATGACCTCTGGTGACCTCATTTATATTTAAATGTGTAGTAATTACCTGTCTGCCACCAGGTGTCCACAAGAGGGCACCGCTCTTCTCCCACCACGTTGTAGAACCATTCCCATGCCTCGTGATTGATGGGTTCTCCAACTGCAGAGACCATCCACCAATTACCAAATATCCGGTGTTCAATAGGTCCTGTACTGTACTGCACTCACACAAACACACACACACACACACACACACACACACAAACACACACTGACCTGAGGCAAGGGTTCTGAGAGAGGATCGGTCGTACTTCTTCACCCAGCTCTCCTCATACTTCAGTAGCAGCCTGAGAGCCGTAGGAGCAGCATAAAACTGATTAATCCTCAACCGCTGTACCATCTCCCAGTACCGACCTACACACACACACACACACACACACACACACACACACATAATATTTATATATGGTGTTGATATTTACATTTTACATAATATTATATATGTAAAAGATGTATTAAGGTGTGTGTGGTGTGTGAGATGTGATGTAATGTGGCAGTAACACTGAATAGCAAAGTCAGCTGGAGGTCAGTTGGAGTGGCAGTAGCATTGTTGACTTTCTTGTAGTACACAGTGTTCCCAGCAGTAGATTGCGCTTATCACAGAACTCTGTTTCTATTCTTAGGCTGCAGATATCTTTAACAAGTGTGATCTTATAGTCTCTCATTACCACCTTCTCACTGCCACTAAAGGTGCCGCATAGGCCTCAGCAGGTTACATTCCTCTGTTGCTCCAAGTTCTTGGGTTTGGGTATGGGCTGATGATGGCCCTAAAGTCACGTCTTCGAGAAGTAATTGAACCTGTTCTAAAAATAACTCTTCCATCAGCACTGGTTATGTACCTAAATCCTTCAAACTGCAGTTATCAACCCTCTCATTAAGAAAACTACTTTCTAGGACTACTTACTAGGACCACATGCAGCTAAAAGTAAACTTTCAGATTCCGTAGCATCTCTGGATGGTGTTTCTGTCTCAGTGTGTACAGCAGTCAAAGACCTTGGTGTGATTATTGACCCGAGTCTTTCCTTTGAGTCTCACGTGAATAATATCACCAGGATCGCCTTCTTTCCCCTTAGAAATATTGCTAAAATTAGAAATATGATGTCATTACAGGATGCAGAAAAACTAGTAGATGCTTTTGTAACATCTAGATTAGACTACTGTAACGCTTTACTGTCTGGGTGTTGGAGTAAGTGCAGAAATAAGCTTCAGTTAGTTTAGAATGCAGCAGCAAGAGTCCTCACTAGATCTAGGAAATATGAGCACATCAGCCCTGTTTTAATCATCTACACTGCTCCCAATTCCATCTCACACTGATTATAAAATACTACTACTGACGTATAAAGCACTTAACGCTCTCACACCGCAGTATCTGAGTGAACTTCTGTACCAGTATGATCATCCACGCCTACTTAGATTAAAAGGTACAGGCTATTTGTTGGTACCTCAAATAATGAAGACTCCAGCAGGGGGCAGATGTTTCTCTTATAAACTCCACAGTTATGGAACAATCTTCCAATCAGTGTTCGGGACTCAGACACAGTCTCAGTGTTCAAGTCGAGGCTGAACACATATTTATTTAGTGGAGTCTTTAGTCAGTAGGTGTTTGTGAGGTAAAGGAGCAGATCTGGAGGGATCATGGATATGGAGTGTTTGGTGAACTGGGATATTTGGATGCTGTCGTCTCCTCACTCTCACACGTTCACTCAGGTTTGTTGATGGTGGTGTGGTGGGTCGTCTCTTATCCCAGAGATCCTCATGTCTGTGTTTCCTTCTGCTTCTCCCTTTTAGTTCTGCTGCCATAGCGAGTCTTGCCTTCTCTTCCTGTCACCATCTTCTCTCTCTCTCTTCCTCTCTCTCTCTTTTCTCTCTCTCTCTCTCTCTCTCTCTCGGTTCCAGTGACCACTGTTTCTGCCCCTCTTCCCTCAGTGGATCTTCCCACTTCGTCCGGTCTGCCTCTGGATAGTGTTCTTTTCGTTTAGAAGCGACTCTGTGCAGCTCGGGACGGTTTCTCATCAACGCCCTAGAGATCCATGAAATTCCGGAGTAAGAACGGGAGATTTTTCAACATCGTTTATCTGTAATAAATGGAAATTCGGTGGCACCCGGATGAGGATGAGGTTCCCTCTTGAGTCTGGTTCCTCTCAAGGTTACTTCCTTCTGCATCTCGGAGAATTTTTCCTTGAAACAGTCGTTTCCTTGTTCATCAGGGACAAACTTACACTTATAAAGAACATCTAATTTATTCTTTTTCATTTATTACAAATAAACAATGTTGAGGTGCAGTGATGGAGATCAGAGCAAACTGTAGTCCTGAGTCAGTGTAGCAGACTGCTGACATTAACTACAGTTCAAATCCATCCTCAAAGCTCCCTTTCTTTCTCCGGAATTTCATGGCCCCTCAGGGCTGTGTGCTCAGTCCACTGCTGTGCACTCTGCTGACTCACGACTATGGAGCAATGCACAGCTTGAATCATATCAAGTTCGCCGATGACACGACTGTGGTGAGTCTCATCAGAAAGAACGACGAGTCAGCATACAGAGAGAAGGTGCAACGGTTAACAGCCTGGTGTGGAGACAACAACCTGTCTCTGAACATCGACAAAACTAAAGGAGATGGTTGTTGACTTCAGGAGAACACAGAGCGACCATTCTCCACTGATCATCGATGGATCCTCAGTGGAGATCGTCAAGAGCACCAAATTCCTTGGTGTTCACTTGGCGGATAACCTCACCAGGTCACTCAATACCAGCTCCATCACCAAGAAAGCCCAGCAGCGTCTTTACTTTCTGAGAAGGCTGAGGAAAGCTCATCTCCCTCCCCCCATTCTGACCATGTTCTACAGAGGGCAAACAGCATTGTGGACGACCCCACACACCCCTCACACACACTCTTCACTCTCCTACCATCAGGGAAGCAGTTCCGAAGCATTCGGGCCGCCACAAGAAGACTGTGCAATAGTTTCTTTCCTTAGGCTCCTCAACAAAAAACTGAACTGAACTCTCACACACACACACACACACACACTTACACACAACTGTGTGACTGATCTGCACAATTTTACCGGAGTCAACACACACTTATACTCACTTCGTGTAACTGATCTGCACAAACCGGACTCAACACACATCATACACTGCACACACCCATCATTTAGTAGCACTCACACTAATTATTACCACAAAAATGTTTACATGCCGTTTTTGCACATCCGTTCACTTTATCTCTGTTGAGTTCACTTTATCTTTGTTGCTGCTATATGTTTAATTGCACAATATTGTTTACATTTTTCTGCTTCTGTGCACCTTATTTTGTTAGGACAGGTTTACTGGTGGAGCTATTTTGTTTCTTGTGTATTATGTATTGTCATGCACTGTCCTGTGTTGTCTGTTTGCACTGTTTGCACCAGTTGCACACATGCACTTTATGTGGCAAGAGGATCTTTCTACTAGTTCTTGGCCCTGTGTTTTTTTTCTGTTTCTGTGACTGTTGTTTTATGTTGTTGAATGTAGCACCTGGGTTCTGAAGGAATGTTGTTTCATTTCACTATGTACTGCATCAGCTATATATGGTTGAAATGACAATAAAAGCTTCTTGACTTGACTTCACCACATTATCTTTGTAAAGCTGCTTTGAGACAATTTTCCTTGTTAAAAGTGCAATACAAATAAACATGAATTGAATTGAATCTTCCTCATTCACATGTACCCTGCAGTGTCCTTTGTGTTGCTTAATGGGCAGCTGAATAGATTCTCTATGCTCCACTCAACTCAAACACACATTTTTTTCCTTGTCTTACTTGAGAACACAAAAAAAACCTGAGAGTGAATCCCAAATTCCAGTGTCTGGTGAGGCGCTACACCTTTAATAATACACACTGTGTGTGTGAGAGTGTGTGTGTGTGTGTGTGTGTGTGTAAATTACCTGGATTTGGGTACACAGGTGTGCTTTCAAACAGCACGGTGGTTCCTCCGTTAGCGAGTGGCCCATAAACAACATAGCTGTGACCAGTGATCCACCCGATATCAGCAACACAACCAAACACATCACCAGGGAGATAATCAAACACATACTGAAAACACACACACACACACACACACACACACACACACACACACACACACACAAAAATAATTGTATTTATTATATATATATATATATATATATATATATATATATATATATATATATATATAAAATATATATATATATATATATATATATATATATATATATATATATATATATATATATATATATATATATATATATATATATAGTCAGGTCCATAAATATTGGGACATCTACACAATTCTAACATTTTTGGCTCTATACACCACCACAATGGATTTGAAATGCTTTAAGTTTAAGTCAGCTTTAATTTGAGGGCATTTACATCCAAATCCAGTGAACGGTGTAGGAATTACAACAGTTTGCATATGTGCCTCCCACTTTTTAAGGGACCAAAAGTAATAGGACAGAATAATAATCCTAAATCAAAATTTCACTTTTTTAATACTTGATTGCAAATCCTTTACAGTCAATTACAGCCTGACGTCTGGAACGCATAGACATCATCAGACGCTGTGTTTCATCCCTGGTGATGCTCTGCCAGGCCTCTACCTCAACTGTCTTCAGTTCCTGCTTGTTCTTGGGGCATTTTCCCTTTAGTTTTGTCTTCAGCAAGTGAAATGCATGCTCAATCGGATTCAGGTCAGGTGATTGACTTGGCCATTGCATAACATTCCACTTTTTTCCCTTAAAAAAACTCTTTGGTTGCTTTTGCAGTATGCTTTGGGTCATTGTCCACCTGCACTGTGAAGCGCCATCCAATGAGTTCTGAAGCATTTGGCTGAATATGAGCAGATAATATTGCCCGAATCACTTCTGAATTCATTCTGCTGCTTTTGTCAGCAGTCACATCATCAATAAATACAAGAGAACCAGTTCCATTGGCAGCCATACAGGCCCACGCCATGACACTACCACAACCATGCTTCACTGATGAGGTGGTATGCTTAGGATCATGAGCAGTTCCTTTCCTTCTCCATATTCTTTTCTTCCCATCACTCTGGTACAAGTTGATCCTGATCTCTTCTGTCCATAGAATGTTGTTCCAGAACTTTGGAGGAGGGAGAATTTTCAGATGCTAGCGATCCCACAGATTCCTCACAGCCGAGGTGTCTAGGTCCTGGGAGACCCCAAATGCGACCTGTACCTTTTCCCCGCATTCGCTATACGTGAATATAGTGGGGTTTAGGGAGTGGGGCTATAGGGAGATGCCCAGGGTTGAAGAAATGCTAGCTGGCTATCTCTCCCCAGGTGATGCATCGCTAAACGCTTTGGTATTGCCTTAAAAGCCACTTCTGCTCTAGTGGGTAGGGCTTACATGGCGACAGTTCAGGCCGGGGGGTTGTCTCCACACGATGAGTGTGTTGCAGGCATACCAGGCTGACCTGCTATTAGAGATGGACAAGGGATTCAGCTCTGGGGCTGACGATTTAGGAGTTACATCGCGCTATGACCTAACCCTCAGGGTCACCAAGGTATGGTACAGGCTGTAGGTTAGTCCATGTCAGCTCTAGTAGCCACAGAAAGGGTTAGGGTTAGGGGTTAGTGTTTTGGTTTAGGGCTAACCCTATCCCTGTAAGCGGAGATTCCCGACAGGGACAGGGCTTTCCTTCTGAACAGCCTGGTGGCTCCTCCTGGCCTGTTCAGGCAATGCTGTAGGTAAGGGCGATTGCCGACTGGTTCAGGAGAGCACGGTTGCGTTTCAGTGGTACTTCACTGCCGCTTTCATGAGGCTGCTCGGCGGGCGCAGTCCCAGCCTGGCATGGCTGGGCATTGCAAAGCCCAGAAACAGACCCCGCTGGGATAGCCCAAGGGCCCCAGGCGACGCTCTAGGCCAAAATTGAGAGAGTCAGGCTAATACAGTCAGTACTTGGTTGTTCCATAAAAGAACGGCGGATTGCTGCCAATCCTAGAGCTACGCTCACTTGAACCGCTCACTCATGAGGCTCAGGTTCAGGATGCTCACCCTCAGAAAGGTCATGTCTCAGATCAAGTCCAAAGACTGGTTTGTCACAATATATCTAAGGGACGCCTGTTTCCACATAGCCATCCTTGCTGCTCACAGGAGGTTCCTGAAGTTAGCTTTCTTGGGGCGAAGCTTACCAATATCGGGTCCTCAATGTTGTTTTCTCCTGCATGAAGGAGCTGGGGTTAAGACTGAATGCAGAGAAGAGTGTGCTTTCTCCATTGTGGAGAACCACCTTCTTGGGCGTAGAGTAGGACTCGACCGTGTTGCGGGTACAATTGTCTCTCCTCACAGCAGTCGGGAGAGTAAGAGAAGGCCAACCACCTACTGTGAAGCAGTTCCAGAGGCTGGCAGCATCCAAAGTGATTCCACTTGGCCTCCTTCATATGAGATCCCTCCAGTGGTGGGAAAATGGAGGCTTCACCCTGGGGTAATGGAGCCCAGGTAGATCAGTTTGCGACTCGGGAGACTTCGGACTGTCCCTTCTGGTTCTCTCTCTCTCACCCTGCCCCACTGGGGCTGGACGCTATGGTGCAGATGTTCTATCACACTGCTCCCGGGAGTTCTGCAGAGAATCCGCCCGGAAGGAGTACGTCTCCTCCTGAGACTTAGCTGGAGAACATTTCTCATCCCTTCCACAACCTACTGCCTAAACAGCAGGAAAATTCTGCAGGAGAATACTTAAGTGATAAAAAGCACTACAGAAAGTCTTTGTATTTATTACGCTAATGTTTATCTGCTCAGATCCGTTCATTGCACCTTCATCTACAGGCTTTTTTATTACTATAACATCTTGCTGGTGCTCCTCATGTACGTCACACAATTTCCCACCTGTATTTACAAACATGTATCACACAAACAATAAATAACAATTTTACAATGTTTTACCTCGTTAATGCTGCTTAAAGTGCAGATTCAAAACTGACTGTACTACTGTACACACTATCACACTTCACTACTGTACACACTGCACTTCTGTACACACTGCATCACACTTCACTACTGTTTACACTGCATCACACTTCACTACTGTACACACTGCACAACTGTACACACTGCATCACACTGCACTACTGTACACACTGCATCACACTGCACTACTGAACACACTGCATCGCACTGCACAACTGTACACACTATCACACTCATATCATCATTCTCCTCCAGATCCCTGTGAGTAAGTAAGAGATAAACTGTGCTACACCGTGGACCTGAAAGGGCGTTACTATGAAAACGAGAGTGTGTTTGATCTTCCGCCTGATTTAACACCAATCACGAGTCTGCTCACATGTAGACACAACAAACAGTTAACTTCCTGTTACTCTTATTCCAGTGTGTTTAATTTTACAGAATTGTGGAACATGATGCATGTGTATGTGTGTGTGTTATCCATCACCTGAGTGTGAGAGTGGTGTACAGCAGGAATTCAACCTTTATGTGTGTATGTTTGTCTGTGTGTGCGCGCACATGAGTGTGTGTGTTATTCGTCACCTGATGTGTGAGAGCGGTGTACAGCAGGTATTCGGCCTGTGTGTGTATGCATGAGTGTGTGTGTGTGTGCGCGTGATTGTGTGTGTTATCCGTCACCTGATGTGTGAGAGCGGTGTACAGCTGGTATCCAGCCTGTGTGTGTATGAGTAAGCGTGTGTGTGTGTGTATGTGTGTATGTGTGTGTGTGTGTGTTTGTGTATGATAAGTGTGTGTTTGTGTGTGCGCACATAAGTGTGTGTGTGTGTGAGTGAGAGTGTGTCTTATCTGTCACCTGGTGTGTGAGCGGTGTACAGCAGGTATTTGGACTGTGTGTATGCATGAGTGTGTGTGTGTGTGTGTGTGTGTATGATGAGTGTGTGTTTGTGTGTCATCTGTCACCTGGTTTGTGAAAGCGGTGTACAGCTGGTATACAGCGTGTGTGTGTGTGTGTGTGTGTGTGTGTGCATGATGAGTGTGTGTGTTATCTGTCACATTGTTTGTGAGAGCGGTGTACAGCAGGTATCCAGCCTGTGTGTGTATATGAGTGAGTGTGTGTGTATATGACGAGTGTGTGTTTGTGTGTGTGTGTATATATGATGAGTGTGTGTTTGTGTGTGCGCACTCAAGTGTGTGTGTTATCTGTCACCTGGTGTGTGAGAGCGGTGTACAGCAGGTATCCCGCCTGTGTGTGTACGATGCCTTTAGGTTTTCCCGTGCTGCCTGAGGTGTAGAGCAGAAACAACATGTCCTCACTGTCCATGGGCTCCGGAGGACAAACACACGACTCACTTTCCATTGCCTAAAGCACGAGATTCATCACACACACACACACACACACACACACACACACACTGTATTAAAATAATAACCATAATAGTAAAATGTATAAATGTATTATCCCGGCCCTCACCTCCTCCAGGAGCATGTCCAGTTCCCCCATTGGGACCCTGTGATTGGTTCTCTGAGCCACGAGGACACTCTTCACTGAGGGACAGGACTTCACAGCTACATCCACTGTGGCCTTCAGATTCACCACACGTCCACCTCTCACCCCATGATTACACGTGATTACCACCTTACACTCAGCTGTGTGTGTTAACACATATATACATTATATATATATATATATGTATATGTATATGTATATATGTATGTACATGAGTTTGTGTTGTGTGTATATATTTTTGGTGTGTAAAACAAAGAGAATAAGAACAGATGTGATTATATGATTATAGTAATAAGTGAGTATTGATTATTAAACAGAAGCATTTCTCAGCATGTGTGTGTGTGTGTGTGTGTGTGTGTGACAGAGACAAAAAAACACCAGAGACACAGAGATACAAAGACATGGAAACTCAAAGACAGAGAGACACAGTCACATATGAGATACATGTGGAAGCAGAGATACAGAGACACATGAGCAGTGGATTAGAGATGAATGTTTTAACAATCCTATAACTTTGACATGTTTAGTGTGGACTCCTTGTGAGTGTCTACTTTGTCTCCCGTCCATCATCCCTTGTCACTTATTTCTGCCCATCCTTTATTACTGCCCTGTCCCTCATCCTACTCTCCATGTCCTCACCATCCTGAATCCTGCCTGCCAGAGCATCAGAACTGAATCCAGCAAACACGACGGTGTGAACGGCTCCGATCCTCGCGCATGCCAACATGGCCGCCACAGCCGTAGGACACACCGGCATGTAGATGGCCACACGATCTCCTTTCTTCACGCCATGGCTCTTCAGCGTGTTGGCTAATCGGCAGGTAGTCTCCAGAAGCTCTCTGAGGAAAAACCATATCACATGATGTTACACTTCCTACCATGCAATAAATCTGGAAACATTTCCAACCCAGCCATTAGTGTTAGGGTTAACAAGCCAGTGCACTCATAATGCTGGTCCCAAGCCCAGATAAATGGGGAGGGTTGCGTTAGTAGGGGCATCCAAACTTGGGTTACCAACGACCACCATGGGAATTGTTATCCAACAGGGTACCGGTGGGAATTGTGCTCCTGTTGGCCGAATAAGGAGAAGGAGAGGAGGAAGACATCTACAGAGACAGCAGGGAAAGGAGAAGTGGAGGAGAGTGGAGGTTCGGGTTGGTACTTTAAATGTTGGTACTATGACTGGTAAAGGGAGAGAGGGAGCTGATATGATGGAGAGGAGAAAGGTAGATATGTTGTGTGTTCAGGAGACCAAGTGGAAAGGGAGTAAGGCCAGGAACATTGGAGGTGTTTAAACTGTTCTATCATGGTTCCGATGTAAAGAGAAATGGTGTAGGGGGGATTCTGAAGGAAGAGTACAGTAAAGCCCTATTTGGACGGGACTAGTTTTCCAAACGATGTTTGAGTTAGAATTTTTTTCAGCCGACGTCTGTCATTTCATGTATGGATTCGGACAGGTCTAACATCTCCGTGTTTATTATAGAGGTACGAGTGTCTGTGTTTTACATGTGGGTGTTGCACAAGACCACATGTCCAGAACAAAGCAGAAACTTGAATACCGGCCCGCTAGGGTTAGTACGGTAGTTCATGTTGACCAAAACACAGAAGAAAACGTGCTTTGGAAAAAAGATTTCCGGCAATCACAGACATTCGCATTCAGACGGGATTAGATTTCCCAGAGGACCGCCAAGTTTGCTGAAAAACAGTAGGTAATTTGCTCTGGATTTTTTACAGAGGTTGTGTGAGAGAACGACAGACATGGCAGATTCGGACGGGATTAAAATCACAAAGTACATCTGTGAAACAGAAATTTCTCTAACGACCCCCTGTAAAACTAGTCCCATCCGAATAGGGCTTAAGAGTGTAGTGGAGGTGAAGAGAGTTTCTGATAGGGTAATGATCGTGAAGCTGAAAGTTGAAGGCGTGATGATAAATGTCATCAGTGCTTCTGCTCCACAAGTGAGTTGTAAGATGAAGAAGAAGAAAAAGTTCTGGAGTGAGTTAGATGAAGTGGTGAAAGGTGAACCTAGGAATGTAAGATTGGTGACTGGGGCAGACATTAATGGGCATGTAGGTGAAGGGAACAAAGGTGATGAGAAGGTGATGGTAGGTATGGTCTTAAGGAGAGGAATGTGAAAGGGCGGATGGTGGGCAGTGGTGAACACGTATTTTAAGAAGAAGGAGGATCATAGGGTGACGTATAAGAGTGGAGAAAGGTGCACACAGGTGGATTATGTTCTATGTAGGAGATGCAACCTGAAGGAGATTGAAGACTGTATGGTGTTGGCGGGGGACAGTGTAGCTAGACAGCATCGGATGGTCTTTGAGGTGAAGAAGAGGAGGAGTGTGAGGACTGAAAGAAGAATAAGATGGTGGAAACTGAAGGCGGAAGACTGTAGTGTAAGGATCAGGGAAGAGGTCAGACAGGAGCTTGGTGGTGGTGAAGAGGTGCTGGATGATTGAGGAACTACTGCAGACGTGATCAGGGAGGCAGCTAGAAAGGTTCTTGGTGTGACATCTGGAAATAGAAAAGAAGACAAAGAGACGTGGTGGTGGAATGCGGAAGTGCAGGAAATCAGAAGGACAAAGAGGTTGGAGAAACAGAATTGGGATCGACAGAATGATGAGAAAAGTAGGCAGGAGAACAAGGAGATGCAGCAGCAGGTAAATAGGGACATGGTGAAAGACAAGGAAAAGGCATATGAGGAGCTGTATGAGAAGTTGGACACTAAGGAAGGAGAAAAGGATTTGTACCGATTGGCCAGGCAGAGGAACCGAGCTGGGAAGGATGTGCTGCAAGTTAGAGCAATAAAGGATGAAGATGGAAATGTGTTGACTAGTGAGGAGAGTGTGTTGAGAAGATAGAGGAATATTTTGAGCAGCTGATGAATGAGGAAAAGGAGAGAGAGAGAAGGTTGGATGGTGTAGCGATGGTGAAGCAGGAAGTGGATAGGATTAGAAAGGAGGAAGTGATATGATGTTTGCAGATGATGTTATTTGTGGTGAGAGTAGGGAGCAGGTGGAGAAGAGCCTGGAGAGGTGGAGGTACACGCTGGAGAGAAGGGGAATGAAAGTCAGTAGGAGTAAGACAGTGTACATGTGTATGAATGAGAGAGAGGGCAGTGGAGGGGTGCGGTTGTAGGGAGAAGAGGTGGAGAAGGTGGAGTTCAGGTACCTGGGGTCAACAGTGCAAAGTAATGGAGAGTGTGTTGGAGAAGTGAAGAAAAGAGAGCAGGCAGGGTGGAGTGGGTAGAGTGATAGCAGGAGTGATGTGTGATAGAAATGTATCTGTGAGAGTGAAAGGGAAAGTTTATAGGACTGTGGTGACCCCTCATGGGAGCAGCCATAAAAAGATGAAGAAGAAAACTAGAAACATTTCCAATTTCAGCAGGTGGCAGAAGATCTTCAACGTACAATCACCTCACTTTCACCCTGAGCAGGTGAAGGTTAACACAGTGGCAGCTTCCAGGATTCCAGGAATTTACCTCATGACCTTCCTGAGCCAAAGTCACCTCAGGCTAATTCATTGCATGCTAATTCACCACGTGTTAGCATCCCTCAGTGTGAGACAAATCAAGAAAGTCGTGTCATTTTAAATTTTCCTTAATTTAATCTGACCTCATTCTTCATAATGATCTGATTCTGGAACAAGACCAACTCTTTCCAGTCTCGAGCGTGAAAACACTGAAACACCAATCATAGCTCCAGAACAGAAGCGTTTCTCAGCATGTATGTGTGTGTGTGTGTGTTTATGTGTGTGTGTGTGTGTGTGTGTGTGTGGGACAGAGACAGAAAAACACCAGAGACACAGAGATACAAAGACATGGAAACTTGAAGACAGATAGACACAGTCACACATGAGATACATGGGGAAGCAGAGATACAGAGACACATGAGCAGTGGATTAGAGATGAATGTTTTAACAATCCTATAACTTTGACATGTTTAGTGTGGACTCCATGTGAGTGTCTACTTTGTCTCCCCCGTCCATCATCCCTTATCAAAGTAATGAACTGAGTCTCAGTAAAATTGAACAAAAAGCTGATTAAAACTGCTGAAAGCCCACAATAAAAGGCTGTATAAAATCTGAGATGTTCTTCTACTCCAGGAAAAGATGATGGTAGGGGTAGCAGGTAATCAGCAATTAAAGCTCATCCTGCAGATGTCCTCATGTCCACATGCTAGATGTATAAAGCTCCACTGGGTGTGATGTCTAGATGATATGTGAAAAACCCGCTGCTGGTAGAGATAAAAGCTGACAGGAACAGTGTAATTAATACAGAATCAATTCTCTGCTCAGCAATGAACACATTCAAGTGGGAATCAACGGGTGACCTCTGACCCCACCCACAGCTAAGCATATGACTAATCCCCAACATTCTGTGTGCAGCTGAGGAATGGAGATGTTAGAAATGATCTTATGAACTCAGTAAGTTTGCATTTTTAGTCACTTATCCCTGGATACTGTCCATGTTTATGATTGTTTGGTCATGAAACGTAATAATCTTGTATTAATATTGTAATAAAGTTATGGTAACATATAAATGTTGTAATAATATTGTAATAATGTTGTGGTCTTCTTCTTCTTTTGACTTCTCCCATTAGGGGTCTCCACAGCGGATCATCCGTCTCCATACCCCTCTGTCCTCCACATCTGCCTCTTTCACACCATCTACCTGCATGTCTTCTCTCACCACATCCATAAACTTCCTCCTTGGCCTTCCTCTTTTCCTCCTTCCTGGTGGCTCCATCCTCAGCATTCTCCTACTGATATACCCCATGTCCCTCCTCTGCACATGTCCAAACCATATCAATCTCACCCCCCTCACCTTGTCTCCAAAACGTCCTACATGCCCTGTCCCTCTAATAAACTAATTTCTAATCCTGTCCATCGTCATCACTCCCAACGAAAACCTCAACATCTTCAGCTCTGCTACCTCCAGCTCCACCTCCTGTCTTTTACTCAATGCCACTGTCTCTAAACCATACAACATCTCAGGTCTCACCACAGTCCTTTAAACTTTCCCTTTCACTGTCACAGATACTCTTCTATCACAAATCACTCCTGCTATCACTCTTCTCCACCCACTCCACCCTGCCTGCACTCTTTTCTTCACTTCTCTAACACACTCTTCATTACTTTGCACTGTTGACCCCAGGTACCTGAACTCCTCCACCTTCTCCACCTCTTCTCCCTGCAACCGCACCCCTCCACTGCCCTCCCTACCATTCACACACATGTACTCTGTCTTACTCCTACTGACTTTTATTCCCCTTCTCTCCAGCGTGTACCTCCACCTCTCCAGGATCTTCTCTACCTGCTCCCTACTCTCACCACAAATCACAATATTATTCACAAACATCATAGTCTACAGAGACTTCTGACTGACCTTGTCCCTCAACCTGTCCTCAGAGCCAAACCTTGATGCAGCCCAACCTCCACCTTGAACCAGTCTATGGTTCCTACTGCACACTTCACTGCTGTCACGCTGTCCTCATACCTGTCCTGCACCACCCTCACATACTTCTCTGACACACCAGACTTCCTCATAAAATACCACAACTCCTCTCTCCACCCTGTCGTACACTTTCTCTAAATACACAAACACACAATGCAACTCCTTCTGACCTTCTCTATACTTCTCCATCAACATTCTCAAAGCAAATAATGCGTCTGTGGTGCTCTTCTTCGGCATGAAACCATACTGCTGCTCACAGATGGTCACATCTAATCTCAGCCTGGCTTCCACTAGTCTTTCCCATAACTCCATGGTGTGACTGATCAACTTAATTCCCTTGTAGTTACTGCAGGTCTGCACATCTCCCTTATTATTAAAGATCGGTACCAGCACACTCCTTCTCCATTCCTCAAGCATCCTCTCCCCTTCCAGAATCCTGCTGCTCAAAATCTTCTCAACACACTCTCCTCACTAGTCAACACAATTCCATCTCCATCCTTTATTGCTCTAACTTGCAGCACATCCTTCCCAGGTCGGTTCCTCTGCCTGGCCAATCGGTACAAATCCTTTTCTCTTTCCTTAGTGTCCAACTTCTCCTACAGCTCCTCATATGCCTTTTCCTTGTCTTTCACCACATCCTTCTTTACCTGCTGCTGCATCTCCTTGTACTCCTGCCTACGTTTCTCATCACTATGTCAATCCCAATTCTGTTTCTCCAACCTCTTTCTCTTTCTGCTCTCCTGCATTTCCTCGTTCCACCACGTCTTTTTGTCTTCCTTTCTATTTCCAGATGTCACACCAAGTACCTTTCTATCTGTCTTCCTTATCACTTCTGCAGTCGTTCCTCAATCATCCAGCACCTCTTCACCACCACCGAGCTCCTGTCTGGCCTCTTCCCTGAACCTCACACTACAGTCTTCCGCCTTCCGTTTCCACCATCTTATTCTTCTTTCAGTCCTCACTCTCCTCCTCTTCTTCTTCACCTCTAACACCATCCTACAGACCACCATCCGATGCTGTCTAGCTACACTGTCCCCCGCCAACCCCTAACAGTCTCTAATCTCCTTTAGGTTGCATCTCCTACATAGAACATAGTCCACCTGTGTGCACCTTCCTCCACTCTTATACGTCATCATATGATCCTTCTTCTTCTTAAAATAAGTGTTCACCACTGTCATTTCCTTCCTTTTAGCAAAATCTACCACCATCTACACTTCCACATTCCTCTCCTTAAGACCACACCTACCATCACCTCCTCATCACCTCTGTTCCCTTCACCTACATGCCCATTAAAGTCTGCCCCAATCACCAATCTTTCATTCCTAGGTCCACCTTCTACCACTTCATCTAACTCACTCCAGAATTTTTCCTTCTCCTTCATCCACAAACCACTTGTGGAGCATCAACACTGATGACATTTATCATCACCCCTTCAACTTCCAGCTTCACGTTCATCACCCTATCAGAAACTCTCTTCACCTCCACTACACTCTAACTGTACTTTTCCCTCCTCTCCTTCTCCTCCTTCAGCCAACAGTAGCACAATTTCCACTGGTACCCTGTTGGTTAACGATACCTGTGGTGGTTTTTGGTAACCCGGGCCTCGACCGATCCGGGATGAAATTCTGATTCGTGATCCGCATGTTTGTTTTGAAACGTTTTACGCTGGATTTCCTTCATAACAAAACTCTCCTCATTTATCTGGGGTTGAAACACTGGGAGTCACCTGACCTGTGTAACACTAATGGCTGGATTTGTAGTAATGTTTTAGTAATTTTGTAATAATCTAATAATGTTTTAATTTTGTAAAAATGTTGTAATAATGTAATAATGTTGTAGTAATGTTGCAATAATTCTGCAGTAATGTTGTACCCTAAAACCCTGTTGGATGAGCATAATTCGTTCTTGAAAATTGCTCGTAGGTCCATTTGCTCGTACATTCGAACTAATTATCCCCATAGGATTGAATGTAAAAGCGATTTAATCTGTTCCGAAACCTCATTCGATCACTTATTTCTGCACTTAAAAAGTATTTGTAGCCTATTTTAACAAACAATTACACCGCAAATTACCGCAATGTGAACATAATTTAACACTTACCCATGTGGTAGTGGTTGATTGCGAGTGTGAGACGTGCACCACGCTCGTAACCTTCTTGGTTTCCATTGTAATTCTATTTACTTTCTTTTTTACAGCACCGTCACTGATTTTCTTGGGAGACATTTTTCAAGATTTCTAGTGAAATAAAAATATAAAGCTAAAAAAAGTTACGTTTTTGCTGCACTGAACAACGAGAGCGACCGAGTGATACGTCATCAACTAAGCGACCGATGCGATCCTCTGCCGAAAACGGGGACCTCATCACACCTCATACTGCCCACACTGTCTGAGATCCTCCAGCACTGTTTGACTGGTACCACCTTCTCTCAGAATGAGAGGTAAATATATTTTAAGGTTTTTCTCTGTTCTGGCACCGAGGTGGTGGAATGAACTTTCCCTAGCTGAATTTGCTGAATATAAGCACTCACCAGATGGGAAAAACTTTAAAGCACTTAGATCAGCCAGGAGCAAAGTACAGCAGACAGCAAGATGATGTGCAAATGAGTACTGGCAGGAGCTCAGTCACGACATTCAAAAGGCAGCAGCAACAGGCAACACCAGGGGCATGTATGAGGGCATCAAGAAAGCTCTTGGACCAACTCAGAGCGAAAGTGCACCCCTGAAAACAAGCTGCAGAGAGGTGATTACTGACAAAAACAAGCAGATGGAGAGATGGGTGAAATACTATTCAGAGCTCTACTCCAGAGAGACCATTGGACATCATCTATCCTCTGCCCATCATGGAGAAATTAGACACCGAACCAACACTGGAAGAGCTCAGTAAGGCCAATAACAGTTTAGCCTGCGGCAAAGCCCCAGGGAATGATGGTATCCTCCCCAGACCTGATCAGGCACTGCACGTCCACCGTTTTGCAGCCTTTATTTAACATCCTCTGTCAGTGTTGGAGAGAAGGGGGTGTGCCACAAAACATGAGAGATGCTAAAATCGTCACCCTGTACAAAAACAAAGGTTACAGGAGCAATTGCAACAACTATAGAGGCATCTCCCTCTTGTGCATTGTCGGCAAACTGTAAGCAAGAGTGCTGTTGGTGCGCCTTCAACAGCTGGCAGAACGTGTCTACCCGAGTCCCAAATGTGGCTTTTGAGCAGAACGTTGTACAGTGGACATGATCTTCTCCCTTCGCCAACTTCAGGAGAAGTGTAGGGAACAGCATAGGCCCCTCTCTCTATGGCGCCTTCATAGACCTTACCAAAGCCTTTGACCTAGTTAGTCGGGATGGGCTCTTTAACATCCTTCTGAAGATCGGATGCCCCCCAAAGCTTCACAGCATGATTAGATCTTTTCATGACGGCATGAAGGCAACCATCCAGTAAGATGGCAGCACGTCAGAATCATTTGACATTAAACGCGGCGTGAAGCAAGGTTGTGTCCTTGCTCCGACCCTCTTCGGAATCTTCTTCTCCCTTCTTTTAAAACATGCTTTTAGGAATTCCACCGAAGGGGTGTATATGCATACACGATCAGACGGCAGACTCTACAACATGGCAAGACTCAGAGCAAAAACCAAGGTGCGCGAGATCATCATTAGAGACATGCTCTTTGCCGATGACGCAGCAGTCAGCTCTCACACTGAACAAGATCTACAGTGTCTGATGGACAGATCCACCAGTTCACCTACCTGGGCTCCAACATCAGCGACAACATGTCCTTAGATACCGAAACCAACAAACGCATCAGCAAGGCCACAACAACTCTAGGACGGCTGACCACTCGTGTCTGGGAAAACCCTAAGCTGACCACTCAAACAAAGATGGCTGTATACAAAGCTTGCATAGTCAGCACCCTCCTGTATGGAAGTGAATCCTGGACAATATATGCCAAACAAGAGCAGAAACTGTAGTTACCACATGCGTTGTCTCCGTCGCATTCTTGGCATCAGCTGGAACGACAAAGTGCCCAACTCCCTGTGCCAGCCTCCCCACCATGTACACGCTGCTCAGACAAAGCAGACTGCGCTGGCTTGGTCACGTGCGCCGTATGGAAGATGGGCGGATCCCAAAGGACATTCTCTATGGTGAACTTGCATACAGCAAAAGACCCCAAGGTCGCCCCCAGTTGAGATATAATGATGTCTGCAAGCGCGATATGAATGCCCTGGACATCAATATAGAGACCTGGGAGGACACTGCAGCTAACCGCAGTAGCTGGCGCTGTCTGCTCAGGACACAGATAAACACAGGAGAGGAAAAGATCTTGAAGCAAGCAGATGAGAGGAGAACTAGTCAAAAGACACATGCACAAGGACATCCACTTACGACAAACTACATCTGCACTTTGTGCCACAGAGACTGTCACTCCTGTATTGGTCTCACCAGCCACCGAAGATGCTGCCTCAGAAGCTTATATTTTATATATATATATATATATATATATATATATATATATATATATATATATATATATATATATATATATATATAAGCGTGTGTGTATTTCTGTATGGATGTGTGTGTGTGTGTGTGTGTGTGTGTGTTGTATTTAATAAATAACTTATTAAATTTAATAGGTTGAACAGTAAAGGTGCTGTAATTGTGATAAAGAGGCCACGTTGCCATGGTAATACACACCGTTCTACCAGTGCATGTGTAAATGTTCACTCAGAGTCTCGTGACCCGTTTTCCTGTTCTGCTGTGTAGTCAAAAAAAACACACACACACACACACACACACACACACACACACACACACACACACACACACACACACACACATATATATATATATACACATACAGTACAGACCAAAAGTTTGGACACACCTTCTCATTCAAAGAGTTTTCTTTATTTTCATGACTATGAAAATTGTAGAGTCACACTGAAGGCATCAAGGGCTATTTGACCAAGAAGGAGAGTGATGGGGTGCTGCGCCAGATGACCTGGCCTCCACAGTCACCGGACCTGAACCCAATCGAGATGGTTTCGGGGTGAGCTGGACTGCAGAGTGAAGGCAAAACAAGGGCACAAGTGCCAAGCATCTCTCGGGGAACTCCTTCAAGACTGTTGGAAGACCATTTCATTCAAGAGAATGCCAAGAGTGTGCAAAGCAGTAATCAAAGCAAAAGGTGGCTACTTTGAAGAACCTAGAATATCACATTTTTCAGTTGTTTCACACTTTTTTGTTATGTATATAATTCCATATATAATTCCACATGTGTTCATTCATAGTTTTGATGCCTTCAGTGTGAATCTACAATTTTCATAGTCATAAATATAAAGAAAACTCTTTGAATGAGAAGGTGTGTCCAAACTTTTGGTCTGTACTGTATATATATATATATATATATACACACACTGAACACGTGAAAAAGTCACTCAGTTCTCTTCGCTCTCAGCAGTAACCAGCGTGTGTGTTTAGAGTGTAAAGAAAGAGCTGAAAATGATTTGATGGAAAAAAGTAGTGTGTTCCTTCATTTAGTATCACACTGTTTATTATCTAAACACTGTGTGTGTGTGTGTGTGTGTGTGTGTGTGTGCTTCTGTCCCTAAACCTCATTATAACCAATTTAAATAAAATGATGTATTATTTTAGTCCAGTGTGGGTAATGATCTCCAACAAACTTTATCTTTTTGCTGCAATCAACTCTAAACACATCTGTCTCCTCTTCACCCATCTTCTTCTCCTCACCCATCTCCTCCTCACCACTGTCTTCTTCTCCTCACCTGTCTCCTCCTCGCCCCCGTCTTTTTCTCCTCACCTGTCTCCTCCTCACCCGTCTTCTTCTCCTCACCTGTCTCCTTTTTTACCCGTCTTCTTCTTCTCACCCCTGTCTTCTTCTCCTCACCCATCCGCTCCTCACCCCTGTCTTCTTCTCCTCACCCCGGTCTTCTTCTAGTCACCCCGTCATCTTCTCCTCACTTATCTGCTCCTTACCCCGTCTTCTTCTCCTCACCTGTCTCCTCCTCACCCCTGTCTTCTTCTCCTCAACCCCGTCTTTTCTCCTCACCCATCTGCTCTTCACCCGTCTTTTCTCCTCACCGTCACCTCACCCCTGTCCTCTTCTCCTCACCCCCGTCTTCTTCTCCTCACCCATCTGCTCCTCACTCCTGTCTTCTTCTCCTCACCTGTCTCCACCTCACCCGTCTCTTCCTCACGCGTCCTCCTTAACCCTTTTTTTTTTTCTCTCACCCATCTCCTCCTCATCCCTGTCTTCTCCTTATCTCTGTCTCCTCTGACCTCACCAGGATCTAAGTTTTTACCAACATCTGTTCTGTGGTGATGCCACTTACATCATGAAGGTCCTGGGAGACTGGTACTGCTCCATTATCGACCTCAGGTCAACACTTTTATGGATCCCCTGAAGTTTGCAAAAGTCTAATTCTCATCTGGACTACAACAATACCACAGTAAAAAACTTTCAAAACTTAATTTCTGAAGTGCTTTCAACAACATTTAAGCTCTCCTGCTGAGAGAAGATGGCAAGCATGAAGGTGGTCATGTCCATGATCCTGGTCATATCACCTGTTGGACAGACCCCAGTGTACAGATCGTTACCTGCCTGTCTGAGTGTCCACTGAGACGCCATAGAGCACCAAAGGGATGGTGCTGACCTCCTTCCTTTTCACCCTGCAGACCTTCAGAATGGGTCAGACCTCTGCTATCTTCAAAGATTTCCTGCTGACTCGAGATGGTTGTGGTGCACATGGGATGGACAAGGGAAGGAGTACAGGGACCCAATAAAAGCTTTGTGGAATGGTGTGGGAAAATGCATCAGCTCCTCAAGACCAATTAGCCGCTAGTGCTGGTAGTGCTGGCTTTCACTTTTTCCAAAAGTTCACTTTAAATATTTGTACACTTTCACACACATGCTGACTTTCTCCTGCCACAGCCTGATGTACTTCCTGTATATCTGAAATGAGAAGTTGGTAGCTTAGGGGTTAAGACATTAAGACAAGCTGCCACTCCTGAGATTTGTTTATTTGTTTACTGAACTTTGCACAATATAACGATATCACTGTACAACTGCATTAACACTACACAAACGCGCACACACACACACACACACACACACACACACACACACACAAAACACTTTTCCCCTTATACAACCACATAACTGATTCATTTTTGAGCAACATTTCTTCCAAAATTTCCCAATCAGTGAATCTCAGATAGCCGTTATTCACCGAACATCTTATTTTCTCACACCATCTTAAAATGACCTGAATGCTATCACTCCTGCTCACTCAACTACCACGATCCATTCCACTGCCTGTATCTGTACCTAAACCTGTATCTGTACCTGTGTCTAAACCTGCATACTTTTTCCTGTACCTGTATTTAGCTGTAGCTGTACCTGTACCTATATCTGTATATGTAACTGTATCTGTATCTGTACCAGAACCTATTTCTGTATATGTTACTGTACCTGTACCTGAACCTGTAGCTGAACCTGTATCTGTACCTGAACCTGTGTCTGTACCTGATCCTGTACCTGTACCTCATTATCTCTGGAGATTTGAATTATGCCCCTCCATCCTCCACTCTGCCCACATTCACCAGTATGTTTCATGCCACGCTAGAGACAATAAAACACAGTGGACTTATTTTATGCCGACTCCAAGGAGGCTTACACTTCAGCAGCACCGCCCCCCATTGGGAAGATCAGATCACAACCTTGTTCATCTCCTACCTGTATACAAACCCCCTTGTATGCAGGCAACCAGCTGCCTCCTGCACAGTGAGTACATGGTCTGATGACAGTTTAGTAGTGAGGACTTTATGAATTTTCTTCACTGAAAAAATTTAAAGTATTCAAAACACAATTGTGGCGGTCCAACCTCTGCCAGCATCTCCTGACACAATCTCACCTAAAACTCCACAACTACACTGTTTTACATGTACAGGACAGGAAGCGCTGTATAATGTTATTACCAAAGCAACATGTCAGTTAGATCCCATTCCAACAAAACTACTGAAGGAAGTGTTCTATACAGCTGGTGAGCCTCTTCTGAATATTATTAACTCCTCACTATCTTTAGGTCACGTCCCTAAACCCCTCAAGCTAGCGGTTATTAAGTCCCTCATTAAAAAACCTAATCTGGATCCAAACACACTATCGAATTACAGACCCATTTCAAATCTCCCATTTATGTGTAAGATTTTAAAAAAGATTGTCGCTGCCCAGTTCTGTTCCTACTTACAAGAGAACAATATCTTTGAAGAGTTTCAGTCAGGTTTCAGGCTCCATCATAGCACAAAAACTGCTCTAGTTAAAATCACTAATGTCCTGTTTTTAGCTTCAGACTTCATCTCGCTGTTAGTTTTACTAGATCTTAGTGCTGCATTCGACACTATAGATCATGATCTTCTCCTAGATCGCTTACAGAATTACATCTGCATTCAGGGACAGGCGTTAAGCTGGTTTAAATCCTACCTGTCTGATCGTTACCATTTTGTAGATTTAAATGAAGAGCTATTCAGGTTAATGCTAGTAAAGTATGGCATGCCACAAGGTTCAGTTCTAGTACCCCTGCTTTTTACAATATTCATGCTTCCCTTAGGAAATATTATTAGAAGGCATGGGATTAGCTTCCAGTGTTACGCTGATGATACCCAGCTATATATCTCATCTAAACCAGGCGATACGCTCAATTAACTCAGATAACTGAGTGTGTTAAAGAATTAAAAGACTGGATGACTCATAACTTTCTACTATTAAATTCTGATAAGACGGAGATTTTGCTCATCGGCCCAAAAACCAGTACACAGAAGCTCCAGCATTTCAACCTGCATTTAGACGGATGTTCTGTAACTACTAGTTCAATGGTAAAAGACCTGGGAGTTATTTTAGAGCAACTTGTCTTTTAAAAATCACATCAAGCAAGTTACAAAAACAGCCTTCATTCATCTTAGAAATATTGCTAAGCCAAGAAACATGTTGTCTATATCTGATGCAGAGAAGTTCGTCCATGACCTCCAGACTGGACTATTGCATTACTAGGTGGATGCATTACTGGGTGGATGTCCTGCATCATTAATAAACAAGCTACAGTTTGTCCAGAATTCAGCAGACAAGTGCAATAACAATCATTTAAAACCGTGCAATATGTCTGATAGCATAACTATTCATGGTATCTGTTTCTCCTTTTGTATTTATAAATTGTGTTGTGTATACACTGTATTATGTTTCTTTTTTATATATATATTTGCACATTTCTTTTTCTTACTGAACAAATTTCACTGTGCTGTAATGTATGTGTGACAAATAAAGGCTAACCATCTCTCTAATAATTTACATATCCCTCTCTATTCATCCAGTCATCCCCCAATCCACCCAGTCATTTCTCAATACCCCAATCACCTCTCTATTCTTCCTTTAACATGATGGAGTGATGAACTGTGTGTAAATAAACTTTTAAGGGAAATCAGACTAAAATGCACATTAATTTTTCTTTGCTGCTGTAACAGAAATTTCTGACGAATAATGATATATGTTATCTTATCTGTACATGTGCTTGTATCTGAATCTGTATCTGTACCTCTACCTGTACGATTCGACCAAGATGGTGGCGCGTGCACAACTCGAGGCCCAGCATTTCTCCAGGTTTTGCGATTCAGTAGTAATTTCTCCACTAACTGCAAGCTTATTCACTCAGAACAGACTTGCACACATCTCATACAGCCGACAAGCATTATTAGACATAGGCCACAACTACAGAGAGGGGCTTTTAATGATCTTTGAACTCCCTTGGAAAATTCAACCTAAAATCTGTTTTACCTAAATTCCACCATAATGTCTCCTGCTCTACCAGAGGGGACAAAACACTGGACCAGGTACACACAAACATACCTGGGGGCATACACGGCCATTCCCTTCCCCACTTGGGTCAGTCTGATCACCTCTCTTTGTTCATGCTACCCAAATACACACCACTAATCAAACGGGTGAAACCAGCTAAGAGGACAGTAAACGTTTGGCCAGAGGGAGCCATTTCTTCTCTACAGCAAAAGTTTCAGGATACTGACTGGAACATGTTTGCCTCACAGGCCACAATGGACTCTCACACGAACATGGACATTTACACATCATCTGTTTTGGATATCAACACGTGCATTGACAATGTCACTACCGTCAAACACGTGAAATGCTTTCCTAATCAAAAGCCATGGATGAACTCTGAAGTCAGTCTCCCGTTGAAAGCAAGAGATGCTGCCTTTAAATATGGCAACGTAATGGACTACAACAGAGCCAGGGCCAACCTGAAAAGAGGCATCAGGAGAGCCAAGCTCACATTCAAACTTAACATAGAAGAGCACTTCCACAACTCTGACCCCAGATGCATGTGGAAAGGGATCCAGATTATCAAAGACTGCAAACCTACAGCTCAACCAACCAGCAGTGACTTCCAATCGGACAAACTCAATCACTTTTTTGCTCGTTTCGATCAAGGCATAGGACATTTCACCTCAACCACGGAATCTTCTACTGCTTACAGCCCACTTTCACTCTCAAGAACGGACATCTATTCAGTGTTTAGCAGAGTGGATGCACGCAAGGCAGCAGGTCCGGACAGCATACCGGAACATGTTCACAGAGCATGCGCTGGCCAACTGCCACAGGTTTTCACCATCATTTTCAACCTGTCACTGGTCCAAGCCACGGTTCCTACATGCCTGAAGACCACAACCATCATACCTGTGCCTAAGCACTCAGCTGCCGAATGCCTGAATGACTTTCGCCCAGTTGCACTCATCCCTATCGCTATGAAGTGCTTTAAGAAACTGGTCCTGAAATCACCTCACTGCGGGTCTACCACCTACAGTGGACCCACACCAGTTTGCCTATCGCCCGAACAGGTCAACAGAGGACGCAGTTACCACAGCCCTTCATTCAGCCCTCACCCACCTGGATAAAAGCAACACCTACATCAGGATGCTGTTTATTGACTTTAGCTCTGCATTCAATACAGTCCTCCCCACTGTACTGATCACTAAGCTCAGTGACCTGGGTATCTGCACCTACACTTGCAAATGGACTTTCTCACCAACAGACCTCAATCTGTTAGGTTGGGCAACCAGGTATCCTCAACCCTCATTCTGAACACTGGCATCCCACAGGGCTGTGGTCTGAACCCACTACTCTTTTAATGGGTAATCATATTTCTGATTGCAAGTGTATTTATATATATATATATATATATATATATATATATATATATATATATATATATATATATATATATATTAGTAG
>NC_060891.1:29506878-29715268 GCF_014805685.1 Silurus meridionalis
TAGAGATGGAGTGATTTAGAAATAGCAGGAGTGATAGAAATAGAGTGAGTCAGTGATAAAAAAAAAAAATAATAGAAAATGAACCTGTATGTGATTCGCTCCTCCGTCCCTGGTTCATCTTTCTCCCAAATCAGAGCCACTCGATTCGGATCTTTAGCCACATGGACATCCAAACAGTTTACTGTCACACACACACACACACACACACACACACACACACACACACACACACACAGAGTCAGAATAACAGTGGTTATCAGTTCTACTGGTAAAGAAGTGAGCATCCCTCTATCCTTTCAATCATTCCTCTATCACTCTAATCATCCCTCCATCATCTCTGTTTAGTCATCCCTCTAATCATCTCTCTATCCCTCCAATCATCCCTCTATGGGGGGAGTGGGAGCTTAGAGGTTAAGGTTACTAATTGGTAGGGCTGGGCGATATGGCCTAAAAAAAAAAAAATCCCCGATTTTTTCACAAAAAATCAGATTTGCGATTTAAATAGATTTTCCCCCCTGCTTAAAATCAACCTGCATATGACAAAATTTTTTTAAGTTTTAACTTTATTAAATAAAGTTTATTTACTCTTCTGGGATTATAACCCACTGGGTTAAAGTGCAATCAGAAACAACAAGCCAAAAATACAAGATGGCGGTCCTGCCCTTGTAAATTGTGAAAATAGAACGTAACATAACATAAAATGAGCAAACCTACAAAGAAAAATGTTTAATGAGTGTTTAAATGTGGAAGATGATTAAAAATGCACCTGAGGTTTTAAGTGATTTTGCCTTTACTTTTCTCCAAAACTCCACAGTAAAATGAGATAAAATTTAAGAGAGTAATAGACAGGGACACTGTAAATAAAAATAATTTGAAAGATTGAGCAAACCTATAAAGAAAACTGTTTTATGAGTGTTTGAATGTGGAACATGGTTAAAAATGCAGTGATGCTTGGAGTGATTTTGATTTTACTTTTCTTAAAAGCTCCACAGTAAAACGACTGTTTATGAGTGTTTGAATATGGTGATTTAAATGATCTGATTTTTCTGTTTATTAACGGAAACGCCGTTCTGAAGCGTCTTTACATGTATTTTGGTCGCTTCCACCACCCGTACCGGAAGTGTACGATTAGACGCACAACACTAAACAAAGTGCGGCTGCTTAACCGTGTATTTTCAACATGCGGCTGCTTAACTTTTCTTTCGAACAAGTTCTTTTCTGCTCGCTGCCATGTTGTTTGTGTATCTCTATGGCAAACACGCTGGGGGAGGGGGGCGGGGCTGAGTTCGTTCTAAACTATGGAAGCCCAGAGGGCAGCGTCGGCGCACATTAAAGAGAAAACCGATTTTTATTAAACCAGATCGATGTAAACTACACATTCGAGTTAATCGATAAAATCGATTTAGCGCCCAGCCCTACTAATTGGATTACTGGTCGGAAGGTCGGGGGTTCGAGCCCCTGTATCACCAAGCTGCCACTCTTGGGCCCTTGAGCAAGGCCCTTAACCCTCTGTGCTCCAGGTGCGCTGTATCATGGGCGACTCTGCGCTCTGACCCCCAGCTTCTGAGCAAACTGGGATATGCGAAGAACAAATTTAACTGTGCTGTAATGTATATGTGACAAAGTCTATCCGGCTCTCTAATTATTTACCTCTAGTTATCTCTCCATTAATCCAGTCATCCCCAATCCACCCAGCCATTTCTCCATACCCCCATCCCCCCCTCTATTCCTCCATTAACATGATTGAGTGATGAACTGTGTGTGACTAACATTTTAAGGGAAATCAGACTAAAATCCTCCATCACACACTACAGTCCATCAAAGTTACAGTGGTAGTTATATTTACAGTGGTAGTTATATTTACAGTGGTAGTTATATTTACAGTGGTAGTTATGGTGGTAGTTATATTTAGAGTGGTAGTTATATTTACAGTGGTAGTTATATTTACAGTGGTAGTTATATTTACAGTGGTAGTTATGGTGGTAGTTATATTTAGAGTGGTAGTTATATTTACAGTGGTAGTTATATTTACAGTGGTAGTTATGGTGGTAGTTATATTTACAGTGGTAGTTATGGTGGTAGTTATATTTAGAGTGGTAGTTATATTTAGAGTGGTAGTTATATTTACAGTGGTAGTTATGGTGGTAGTTATATTTAGAGTGGTAGTTATATTTAGAGTGGTAGTTATATTTACAGTGGTAGTTATGGTGGTAGTTAACCCAGCCATTAGGGAGGCACAAGTCAGTGCACTCTCAGTGTCTCAACCCCAGATAAATGTGGAGGTTTGTTATGAAAGACATCCAGGGTAAAACATCTGCCAAATCAAATACGCGGATCACGAATCAGAATTTCATAGCGGATCGGTCGAGGCCCGGATTACTAACAACCACCACAGGTATCATTAACCAACAGGGTACTGGTGTAAACTGTGCTGCTGTTGTCTGAAGGAGGAGAAGGAGAGGAGGAAGACGTCTACAGAGACAGCAGGGAAAGGAGAAGTGGAGGAGAGTGGAGGTTCGGGTTGGTACTTTAAATGTTGGTACTATGACTGGTAAAGGGAGAGAGGGAGCTGATATGATGGAGAGGAGAAAGGTAGATATGTTGTGTGTTCAGGAGACCAAGTGGAAAGGGAGTAAGGCCAGGAACATTGGAGGTGTTTAAACTGTTCTATCATGTAGGTAGGCAGTAGTACAAAGAAATGCAGCTGCAGGTGAAGAGGGATGTGGTGAAAGCAAAGGAAAAGCAGCTGATGAATAAGGAAAATCAGAGAGAGAGAAGGTTGGATGATGTGGAGATGTGAAGTAGGAAGTGGATAGGATCAGTTAAGAGGAAGTGAGAGCAGCAACTAAGAGGATGAAGAGTGGAAAGTCGGTTGGATCAGATGACATACCGGTAGAAGCATGGAGATGTTTAGGAGAGATGCAGTGGAGTTTTTAACAAATTTGTTTAACATGATTTTGGAAGGTAAGAAGATGCCTGAGGAATGGAGAAGGAGTGTGCTGGTACTGATCTTTAAGAATAAGGGAGATGTGCAGACCTGCAGTAACTACAGGGGAATAAAGTTGATCAGTCACACCATGAAGTTATGGGAAAGAGTAGTGGAAGCCAGGCTGAGAGAAGAGGTGACCATCTGTGAGCAGCAGTATGGTTTCATGGCGAGGAAGAGCACCACAGACGCATTATTTGCTTTGAGAATGTTAATGGAGAAGTATAGAGAAGGACAGAAGGAGCTGCATTGTGTATTTGTGGATTTAGAGAAAGCGTACGACAGGGTGGAGAGAGGAGTTGTGGTATTGTATGAGGAAGTCTGGTGTGTCAGAGAAGTATGTGAGGGTGGTGCAGGACATGTATGAGGACAGTGTGACAGCAGTGAAGTGTGCAGTAGGAACAACAGACTGGTTCCAGATGGAGGTTGGACTGCATCAAGGATCGGCTCTGAGCGCTTTCCTGTTTGCAATGGTGATGGACAGGTTGAGAGTGTGTTGGAGAAGTGAAGAAAAGAGTGCAGGCAGGGTGGAGTGGGTGGAGAAGAGTGATAGCAGGAGTGATTTGTGATAGAAGAGGATCTGTGAGAGTGAAAGGGAAAGTTTATAGACTGTGGTGAGACCTGAGATGTTGTATGGATTAGAGACAGTGGCATTGAGTAAAAGACAGGAGGTGGAGCTGGAGGTAGCAGAGCTGAAGATGTTGAGATGTTTGTTGGGAGTGACGACGATGGACAGAAATTAGTTTATTAGAGGGACAGCGCATGTAGGACGTTTTGGAGACAAGGTGAGGGAGGTGAGATTGAGATGGTTTGGACATGTGCAGAGGAGGGACATGGGGTATATCAGTAGAAGAATGCTGAGGATGGAGACACCAGGAAGGAGGAAAAGAGGAAGACCAAGGAGGAGGTTTATGGATGTGGTGAGAGAAGACATGCAGGTAGTTGGTGTGAAAGAGGTAAATGTAGAGGACAGAGGGGTATGGACACGAATGATCTGCTGTGGCGCCAAAAGAAGAAGTTATGGTGATAGTTATATTTACAGTGGTAGTTATGGTGGTAGTTATGGTTACAGTAGTAGTTATAGTGGTAGTTATAGTTACAGTTACATTAGTATTTATGGTGTAGTTATGGTTACAGTAGTAGTTATAGTCGGTAGTTAGTAAAAGTAAAAGTCTGAGAAGTAAAATTCAGACCGGAAGTCGTTGTTTTTAACACACTATTCTTTTTTAATGTTGTTACCGGAAACGTTTAGTTGTCCACCGAGGAACCAGCTGATCTTTCCGCGCGCTAGATCGCAGTCCTGCACGCGCTCGAAATCGCGGCTCCACGTGATCCTCTCGCGCGCTGCACATCCCCAAAAGCGCTCCGGTTCCCGGGCTGAAAGCTCGCGCAGTTCCGCGTGCGTCTTACCGGCCAGGGGCGCGCTCAGGACCGCACCGGACACATACCTCGCCCGACACAGCAGTGCGGAGGCCGGGCTGAGCTCGCGCAACAAACTCGCCCTTCCTCCATGCGCGAGCTTCAGCAGCAGTACAGCTCTCCCTCCGTGTACAGGCATGACTTAGTGCGTGTGTGTGTGTGTGTGTGTGTGAGATAACTTTAAGGAAGAAAATGCACAGTGGCAGTTACGCACACGCTCGCGCACACCCATGTTAGTGGGTGGGGCAACGGGGTTTTTATTTCATCCGCGAAACCACACACACACACACACACACACACACAGAGTTTTTAGCCAAGTTCAGATATCCTTTACACTCAGCCGAGAGAGAGAGAGACCGGGGTCAGTAATCTGTGAAGTTATGTCTTCATGTTTAATAATGATTTAAAACACACACACACTTATTAGTTTCCTGAATAAGACGTATGACATTATCTGAGATAAAACACACACACAGTACGCAGTTGAAATCAAATACAGATGTGTGCCGTGTTTCGTGGAAATTCTGGACTTTTCTGCCACGTTTCAATTACATTCAGCTGTTTACTCACTCTCAGCACCGCCATGTGGACATTCTGCTGAACCACACACACACACACACACACAGAAACTCAGAGTTTTGGGCCAAGTTCAGATATCCTTTACACTTAGCCTCGTTTCATTACCTGGAAGCAGCTGAGCTCCTTCTGTATGTAAACAAGCACACACACACACACACACACACACACACACACACATTTATATATATATATATATATATATATATATATATATATATATATATATATACACACAGTGCAGACAAATTTTGAGAACAACCTATAAATTCCTACAATTAGCGGTCACTGCTTAGTCCTATTTGAATTTATCCTAACGGGGTGAAAGTGCAGTTTCTTAAGCATGTTTCATAAGTTATAAATAACTAAACTAAAACTATATACTATAACTATATGCTTAATAACTTTCTTCTGCTTAACTCAGATAAAACGGAAGTACTTTTACTAGGACCACATGCATCTAGAAGTAAACTTTCCGATTCTGTAGCATCTCTAGATGGTGTTTCTGTTTCAGCATGTACGGCTGTCAAAGACCTCGGTGTGATTATTGACCCGAGTCTTTCCTTTGAGTCTCACATGAATAATATTACCAGGATCGCCTTCTTTCACCTTTGAAATATTGCTAAAATTAGAAATATGATGTCGTTACAGGATGCAGAAAAACTAGTAGATGCTTTTGTAACATCTAGATTAGACTACTGTAACGCTTTACTGTCTGGGTGTTGGAGTAAGTGCAGAAATAAGCTTCAGTTAGTTCAGAATGCAGCAGCAAGAGTCCTCACTAGATCTAGAAAATATGATCACATCAGCCCTGTTTTAATCATCTACACTGCTCCCAATTACATCTCACACTGATTATAAAATACTACTACTGACGTATAAAGCACTTAACGCTCTCACACCGCAGTATCTGAGTGAACTTCTGTACCAGTATGATCCTCCACCCCTACTTAGATCAAAAGGTGCAGGCTATTTGTTGGTACCTCAAATAATGAAGACTACAGCAGGGGGCAGATGTTTCTCTTATAAACCCCACGGTTATGGAACAACCTTCCAACCAGTGTTCGGGACTCAGACACAGTCTCAGTGTTCAAGTCGAGGTTGAAAACACATTTATTTAGTCAAGCCTTTGATCAATAGATTTTTTTCTTAGGTAAAGGCTCAGATCTGGAGGGATCATGGATATAGAGTGTTTGCTGGGATATTTGGATGCTGTCGTCCTCTCACATTCACACGTTCACTCAGGTTTGTTGACGGTGGTGTGGTGGGTCGTCTCTTATCCCAGGGATCCCTCATGTCTGTGTTACCTTCTGGTTCTCCCTTTTAGTTATGCTGCCATAGCGAGTCTTGCCGGAGTCCAAACTGCACAGTGACATTAACTTTCATACACCAATAGTTACACTTAATAATCCATATCCTTCTCTTCCCGTCACCCTCTCTCTCTCTCTCTCTCTCTCTCTCTCTCTCTCTCTCTCTCTCTCTCTCTCTCGGTCGAGTTAAACATGCTCCTGAGGCTCCAGTGACCACTGTTCCTGCCCCTCTCCCCTCCGTAGATCTTCCCACTTCGTCCAGGCCTGCCTCTGGATAGTGTTCTCTTCGACTGGAGGCCACTCTGTGCAGCTTGGGACCGTTTCTCATCAACGCCTTGGGTGGTTCCATGAAATTCCGGAGTAAGAACGGGCGCTTTAAGGATGGATTGGACTGTAGTTAATGTCAACAGTCTGCTAGGAGCAGGAACAGTGATCACTGAAACCTTAGGAGCATGTTTAACTCGACAGAGAGAGAGAGAGATAGCGAGAGAGAGAGAGAGAGAGAGAGAAAAGAGGGTGACAGGAAGAGAAGGATATGGATTATTGTTTCTTTATTGTTGTATGAAAGTTAATGTCACTGTGCAGTTTGGACTCTAACCCTAACCCTAACCCTAGATTCACTCTAGCAGCAGAACTAAAAGGGAGAAGCAGAAGGAAACACAGACATGAGGATCTCTGGGATAAGAGACGACCCACCACACCACCATCAACAAACCTGAGTGAACGTGTGAGAGTGAGGAGACGACAGCATCCAAATATCCCAGTTCACCAAACACTCCATATCCATGATCCCTCCAGATCTGCTCCTTTACCTCACAAACACCTACTGACTAAAGACTCCACTAAATAAATATGTGTTCAGCCTCGACTTGAACACTGAGACTGTGTCTGAGTCCCGAACACTGATTGGAAGGTTGTTCCATAACTGTGATGTTTATAAAAGAAACATCTGCCCCTGCTGGAGTCTTCATTATTTGAGGTACCAACAAATAGCCTGCACCTTAATAAAAGCTAAAATCTCATTCTTATCAAAAGCTCTCACTTTTATAAGCCTCCCATTTAAAATCTCTTTAACTGCGTAAGAACAGGAAATAAAACTGCAAGCAAAGAGCAAGGCAACTCCACCACTAAGCGATATGTCATGACTTAAAATCACTAACTCCTCCCACTCCTTCACCCAATCAGCAGCATTGCTGATGTTGCTGTGGGTTTCTACTACACAGTCTCACCCCACATCGTCACATATCGACGTTGCCTCGGATGGCGTACACATCCGACGCAGAGGGAGCCCCTTTGTGTCCCTTATACACTTCAATGCAAATCCCTCATCTTCGGGTTAGGGTTGGGGTTAGGGTTAGGGTTAGGGTTAGGGTTTGGGTTAGGGTTTGGGTTGGGGTTAGGGTTAGGGTTAGGGTTCGGGTCATCTTCGGATTTGGACGAGGCCAGGGGACAACCAACGAATCGGTCGTATGTAGTGGACATTTCGTAACATTATTATTATTTATTAAATATAGTATACATAATCCGATACACTTATTATTATAAATAATAAGTGTTTATAAATATAAATAATATTTATTATAAATAATAAGTGATTAAGTGTATAGGACGGCCATCTACGTTGAAAAGCGACGCAAAGGGGCTCCCTTCTGCGTCGGATGTCTACGCCATCCGAGGCAACGTCGATATGTGATGATGTGGGGTGAGACTGTTTTGGTTTCTTGCAGCATGGCCACATCAATGTGTTTCTGCTCTAAAAGTCCATATAGTTTAGCTCTCTTGTTCTACTATCTTGCTCCATTAATATTTACGCTCGCAATATTAATTCCAATCATTGAAATAAATAAAATAAACTGAACAGACGGTAAAAACCACTCTAACATAAAAAACACACATTATTCATCGTCAGAGTTTTTCTTGTTTTCTCTAGTTATCAATTTCTTTAGATGAAAAAGTTCAACATCGACAAATGCTCCTTCTTTTCTGAAGAACTTAACACCGTGAATGAACTGTTTCTGCTCGGGGAAAAACTATTTCAATGCGACATTCTTCTGCCGTTTGTTGTTCCCTAAAATCTCTTTAATGTTCTCTGCACTATAAACCACATTAATGTGCTCCTAAGACTCGAAAGCTAAAACCGACTCCGAGTCGTCACTGTCTGATTCTCGCGCCTTCACATTTGTGATCCGCCATAGCCATGCTTCACCTCCATGCTTCACCTCCGAGGGACTGGTCAGAGACTTCATCACTGCATCACTACCAGACACACTGGACCCACTACAGTTCGCGTACCGTCAGAACCGTTCTACTGAGGACGCTATTTCATATCTCCTCCACACTACAATCAGCCACCTGGACTAAAGAAAAGGGAATTATACAAAGATGCTTTTTGTGGACTACAGTTCAGCATTTAACACAATAATTCCCTCCACACTCACCTCTAAGTTGGAGGTCCTGGGCTTGCCGCTGTGTCAATGGATCTCTAACTTCTCTAACATCCACCCTCACCCTCAGCACTGGAGCTCCCCAGGGTTGTGTTCTAAACCCCCTGCTGTACTCACTGTACACATATGACTGTGTGGCAACTTCCAACTCCACCACCATCATCAAGTTTGCTGACGACACTGTTGTGGTGGGTCTGATCTCCAACAACGATGAGACGGCCTACCTACAGGAGGTTAAAAACCTGGAGAGATGGTGCCAGGAGAACAACCTTCTCCTGAATGTCAGCAAGACTAAGGAGTTGATCGTGGACGAAGCAGGAGCAGTCATACTAACCGCTAAACATCAGTGGGACCCCAGTGGAGAGAGTGGACAGTTTCCGGTACCTTGATGTTCACATCACACAGGACCTGTCTTGGTCCTGTCATACTAACACCCTGGTGAAGAAGCCCGGCAGCGTCTGTACCATCTAAGATGATTAAGGGACTTTAAACTACCCTCTCAGGTGCTAAAGATCTTCTACACCTGCACCATTGAGAGCGTTCTAACGGGTAGCATCACTTCCTGGTTTGGGACCAGCACCATGCAGGACAGACGAGCCCTCCAGAGGGTGGTGCGTGAAAACTGGATCTAAAACCTGGTCACTCTCTCTCCATCATCACACTTCTGCATATATTTGTATTTTTCTTTTTTTCTCGCACTACAACACTTTAAACCCTGGACAGTCACTTTAAATGTGGACTTGCACGGCACAGTGCACTTTATACCACACCACACCGCACACGTTCACTTTAAAAAATCACATCAACCACCTTATGTGATTACTGTTTACTGTACATAAGCATACCCTGTGTCATAAGCATACCCTCTATATACAATTCTCCTATTTTTTCACACACACACACACACATATATATATATATATATATATATATATATATATATATATATATATATATATATATCTTTATATATTTTATATTTTACATAGTTTATTGGTTTTATTTATCTGCCTTCTTTTTCCCTTGTTTTATTTCTTCCCCCACCCTATTCCCTCATGCCGGTCAGTCGGATAAAGCCAAGTCAAGTCAAGTGAAGTTTATTTCTATAGCGCTTTTCACAACACACATCGTTTTAAAGCAGCTTTACAGAAATCAACAGTCAAGGTGAATGGTGTGCATTTATCCCTGATGAGCAGCCATGGCGACTGGCAAGGAAAAACTCCCTTAGATGTTATGAGGAAGAAACCTTGAGAGGAACCAGACTCAAAAGGGGAACCCATCCTCATTTGGGTGACATCAAGAGTTTGATCATAAATCTTTCAACAATACAGAACACTGGAGAGTGAGAACTAACATGAGCACTGGAGTATAAGATTATAAGTAATGTTCTTTCTACAGTCTTTGGTATAAAAGTAGGAGCTACTGAGCTCAACATTTGTGATCATCACAGATCCAGCATCAGCCTCTCCATGCCAGAGCCTTTAAACACTCCAGGAGGTCCAATGTCAAACTCCACACATGCAGTGGGATAAAATTGGCACTGGTACGTCTCTAGATGGTTCAGGATGTTTGCGAGTTTGGCATCTACTTCTTTAAAGTCCATAATCTTCACAAGGTGGGATGTGACTGGAGCTGGCCAAACCTCAGGAAGCCTCGTGATGGGGAGAGAAAGAGAAGCAGTGGAGAGGAATTAGCGTAGCTGCTGTTCATGATATTAAAAGCACAAGTTAATAATGTGCATGTGATCAGATGTTCTGGAGCACAAGGTTATGATGTGATGTGTGTTATGTGTAGAACTCGCTAAAAAGATATGTTTTTAATCTACACTTAAACTGGGAGAGTGTGTCTGAGCCCCGAACACTGTCAGGAAGACTATTCCAGAGTTTAGGAGCTAAATGTGAAAATGCTCTACCACCTTTAGTGGACTTTGCTATTCTAGGAACTACTAGAAGCCCAGAGTTTTGAGATCTCAGGGAGCGTGACAGATTGTAGCGTGCTAAAAGACTGGAGAGATACATGGAGATAAACCATTTAGTGCTTTATAAGTGAGTAGCAGTAGTTTGTAGTCTATTTGAAACTTAACTGGAAGCCAATGTAGGGACGATAAGATTGGGGTTATGTGGTCATATTTTCTTGACCTTGTAACTCTTGCTGCCGCATTCTGAACTAACTGAAGCTTGTTTATTAATGATGCAGGACATCCACCTAGTAATGCATTACAATAGTCTATTCTGGAGGTCATGAACGCATGGACGAGCTTCTCTGCATCGGATATAGACAACATGTTTCTTAGCTTAGAAATATTTCTAAGGTGAAAGAAGCTGTTTTTGTAACTTGGTTGATATGATTATTAAAAGATAAGTTGCTCTAAAATAACTCCCAGGTCTTTTACTGTTGAACTAGTAGTTACAGAACATCCGTCTAAATGCAGGTTGAGATGCTGGTGCTTCTGTATACTAGTTTTTGGGCCGATGAGCAAAATCTCCGTCTTATCAGAATTTAAAAGTAGAAAGTTATGGGTCATCCAATCTCTTATTTCCTTAACACACTCAGTTAACACACTCGGTTAATTGAGTGTATCGACTGGTTTTGATGAGATATATAGTTGGGTATCATCAGCATAACAATGGAAGCTAATTCCATGCCTTCTAATAATATTTCCTAAGGGAAGCATGTATATTGTGAAGAGCAGGGGTCCTAGAACTGAACCTTGTGGCACGCCATAGTTCACTAGCATTAGCCTGATAGCTCTCCATTTAAATCTACGAAATGGTAACGTTTGGACAGGTAGGATTTAAACCAGCTTAATGCCTGTCCCTGAATGCCGATGTAATTCTGTAAGCGATCTAGGAGAAGATCATGATCTATAGTGTCGAACGCAGCTCTAAGATCTTGTAAAACTAACAGCGAGATGAAGCCTTGGTCTGAAGCTAAAAACAGGTCATTAGTGATTTTAACTAGGGCAGTTTCTGTGCTATGATGGAGCCTGAAACCTGACTGAACTCTTCAAAGATATTGTTCTCTTGCAAGTGGGAACAGAACTGGGCAGCGACAATCTTTTCTAAAATCTTAGACATAAATGGCAGATTTGAAATTGTCTGTAATTCGATAGCGTGTTTGGATCCAGATTAGGTTTTTTTGATGAGGGGCTTAATAACTACTAACTTGAGGGGTTTAGGGACGTGATCTAAAGATAGTGAGGAGTTAATAATATTCAGAAGAGACTCACCAGCTGTAAATAACACTTCCTTAATAGATTTGTTGGAATTGGATCTAACTGACATGTTGTTTTTTTTAGCTTTGATAATAACATCATACAGCTCTTCCTGTCCTGTACATGTAAAATAGTGGAGTTTTGGAGTTAAAGGTAACACTTTGTCAGGAGATGGTCTCAAAGGTTGAACTGCCACAATTGCTTTTCTAATGTTATCTATTTTTCCAGTGAAGAAATTCATAAAGTCTTCACTACTAAACTATGATGGAACACAATTTTCAGATCCCTGATTTGTAGTTAGTTTAGCTACTGTACTGAAAAGGAACCTGGGATTGTTTTTGTTATTTTCTATGAGTTTTCTCAGATGTTCAGCTCTAGCAGCTTTTAGCGCCTGTCTGTAGCTAAGCATACTGTCTTTATACGCAATTCTAAATACCTCCAATTTAGTTAGTAAAGCATTTCACTGCATGTCGTACTTTGTATGTATGTGTATGTAACGAATACAATTAGATTTGGGGAGAGCAGAGAGTCATGAAGAGTTATTCTGAGATCTTGACCTGGAGATGAATCACCTGGAATGACCAGCAGTTCTGTTTTGCTGGGGTTAAGTTTTAGTTGGTGAGCACTCAAATCAAAATCAAATTTTATTCCTTTTTATTCCTACACTCATCCATGAAGACATGTCTGCCAAGCATGCCGAGATCCAAGCAGAAAGCTGTGGTATCTGAGGGAGGGAAAAAAAAGATGAGTTGAGTGTCATCTGCAGAACAGTGGTAAGAAAACCCATGTGATTATATGACTTCACCAATGGAGTGGGTATAGAGGGAGAAAAGGAGGGGACCTTGTGGGACACCAGTGGTGAGTCTGCACTTGGCAGATATGGATCCGCTCCATGTTACCTGGTATTAGCAACCTTCCAGGCAGGAAGCATGCTGTTCCATGGATACCAAGGCTCCTGAGGGTAAACAAGAGAGTCTTGTGATTGACTGTGTCAAATGCTACAGAAAAGGTAGAGGAGGATAAGTACAGATGACAGCTTGGCTGATCGAGCAGCATGCAGATTCTCAGAAACAGTCAAAAGGGCCGTCTCTGTGGAATGTGCCACTTTGAACCCAGACTGGTTCGGATCATGGAGGTTGTTCTGTGAGAGATAGACAGACAGTTGGTTAAAAACCAGAGATTTAGAAAGAAAGGAGAGAAGTGATACCGGTCTGTAGTTGTTGATGTCTGATGGATCCAGAGCAGGTTTCTTTAAGATGGGAATGACCCTTGCTTGCATGAAGGGAGTTGGCACATAGCCAGATGTTAAGAACCCGCTGATAATTGTGGAGATGGAGGGCAGGAGATCTTGTGAGATGGTCTTATGTGTAGTTAAAGTGATTGGATCCATAGGGCAGGTGGTGGGATTGCAAGATTGGATAATTTCTAATCATTTATTCCTTTTTTTTCTCATCACAAGTCGACTAGTGATGGTCACTTATGTACGATTTATTAATTTTCTTTAATGTGACTCAGAAGAACGAATCGTCTCAAAGAGTGATTTGTTCATTTTATACAGGACGCACATCGTAACATCTCTGTAGGTTATGTAAAGAAAACAGAATAAGGTAGTTCATTTCACAGCTCGATTCGTTCGTTCTTCTGTCATGTGACTTCCAAAGATGCTACAGATCAGGGATTTTTGTCTGTATCTTGACATTATTGTTACATTAATTATGGGAGTCATGTGACAAAACAACTAATGACACGGACCAGAAGATATGAGAAGTGAAGTTCCTCAGTGTGTTTATTATAATTAGTCCTTGTCATATTTTTATTACTGGAACTGTAGTTTAATTGTATTTAAAGATGTGTTGGGGATTTGCTAATTAATAATGTAACATTTAATTTTATTTCTGATTAAATGAACTTAAGGACTCAAAAAAGATTTGTTCATTTATCACTAAAATGCCCCGATCTTCATATCAATATTCACTACATAATACTGTATTAGGGGGCGGGAATCAGAGACACTGGGCGTGTCTATCCAATCAGAATCAAGTGCACTTTTGCTGAGGTTTAAGAGTAAATTATTATTTGTACATTTTGGAAAAAAATAAATAAACAAATTCCTATAATAATAAAGACATATAATTAATATATATTTGAGACAAAGTGTTATTATTTTTATAATAGTTGTTTTTCAATTAAAATAAAAAACCACACTGAATAAAACATTTTATAACAGTGTAAAATCAGTACATTAGACAGGAGACTGAAACTTTCCGGTTTGTTGTTGTTCTAACCAATCAGATAAGAGTAGGAATAAAGACCAACCAATCCGATCTTAGCTGATTACCATACCCGGAAGTAAAGGGCGGAGCTCCACAGAGCCACTGTATAATCCTAAACGTCCCCCTAGCGGAGTGCCCTACACACTGCAGGCAGAGAGGAGGAAATCTAGTGTACTCCGCGCGGAGCGGATCAGGACGCGGCCAGTCTCTCACAGTCCGAAAACGAAGTGATATTAAATCTCTTTACACATGTAAGTTTAAAACATGAACTCTAACCACATTTATATAATATATATATTGCATACATTTTTATATAATAATTTAATCGTTTATTTAAAACACTATATTACTTCAGCGCTTAGGAATGTACAGTTAGCATAGTTAGCAGGAGAAGTGTGATAAAGCAACAGCGAGTTTATTATCACTTTATAAACCATCAGGACCTCGGAATCTGTACACACTGAATCTCTATATAACCTTTAGATCTGCAATAGTATTTAATAATCACAGTGTTCAGGAAATACTGCCGCGCTTTTATGTTTCCATGGAGACGCCTACGGGGGCCCTGCTGGGTAAAAATAATCCGTTCATTTATCGTGTTTAGTTCCGCATAAGTGTGATGTTTCCGCTTACACTTCCGGAGTGTGTGTGTGTGTGTGTGTGTGTGTGTGTGTGTGTGTGTGTGTGTGTGTGTGTGTGTGTGTGTGTGTTGAGGTGAGTGGCGTAGTCAGGATGGAGTGTGTGTGTGTGTGTGTGTGTGTGTGTGTGTGTGTGTGTGTGTGTGTGTGTGTGTGTGTGTGAGTGTGTGTGTGTTGATCAGGATAGGGGTGTGTGTGTGTGTGGATCAGTGTTGAGGTGATAGGTTAGAGTGGTGTGATCAGGATGAAGTGAGTGTGTGTGTGAGTGTGTGTGTGTTGAGGTGATAGGTGTGTGTTGAGGTGATAGGTGTCTGTGTGTCTGTGTTGAGTTGGTAGGTGTATGTGTGCTTAGGTGATAGGTGTGTGTGTGTGTGTGGATCAGTGTTGAGGTGATAGGTGAGAGTGGTGTGATCAGGATGGTGTGTGTGTGTGTGTGTGTGTGTGTGTGTGTGTGATCAGGATAGGTGTGTGTGTGTGTGTGTGTTGATCTGGATAGGTGTGGGTGTGTGTGTGTTGATCAGGATAGGTGTGTGTGGGTGTGTGTTGATCAGGATAGTGTGTGGGTGTGTGTTGAGGTGATAGGTGTGTGGTGTGTGTTGAGGTGATAGGTGTGTGGGTGTGTTGAGGTGATAGGTGTGTGTGCGTGTGTGTTGATCAGGATAGGTGTGTGTGTGGTGTGTGTGTTGATCAGGATAGGTGTGTGTGTGGGTGTGTGTGTGTGTTGATCAGGATAGGTGTGTGTGGTGTGTGTGTTGATCAGGATAGGTGTGTGTCTGTGGGTGTGTGTTGAGGTGATAGGTGTGTGTGTGTGTGTGTGTTGATCAGGATAGGTGTGTGTGGGTGTGTGTGTTGATCAGGATAGGGGTGTGTGTGTGTGGGTGTGTGTTGAGGTGATAGGTGTGTGTGCGTGTTGAGGTGATAGGGGTGTGTGTGTGTTGATCAGGTAATGGTTGATGAGGTAATTGTTAGCAGACCTGTGATTGAGCAGATTTGTGACTGCACAACTCACCAGACTCTACAGGAGCTTTTCCCCACATGCCATCAAGCAACACAACAAACCCGTCTCCACCTGTTCACACTGAGCTGCACACGTTTACCCTCTTCTATTGTGTACTATTCCGATTAGTCACGTGCTCTTTATTTTATCTCATGTATTTAAAATTTTATATTTTAACAGACAGTTTACATTCTTAACACTTTTGTAAACACAATTGTGTTCTCTTTCGCCCCCTGCTGCCTGGCTGAATGATAATAAACGTTACTTTATTTGACTTTGCTCTGTGGTCTCAGGTGAGGGTGTGGTCAGGATGGAGTGTGCTGTGCTTCCTCAGTCGGAGATGATCCTTTACTGCCTCGTGTCCTTCACCTCTCACCTTTACTCCTTCTACCAGCTTCACGTGTTTTCAACAGGTACACACACTGCACACAACACACAACATAAAGCTACATCGAGTGCAAACAGTGCAGACAAAAAACAGTGCAGACAGACAACACAAGACATTGTGGGAAAGATACACATAACACAACAGAGCTGCGAGCAGTCAACCTACTGTAGCCTCTGAATGGACTATAAAAGACCGAGATGATCGAGAGTAAATATAAACAAACACAATGTAAACAGTGTAATATGGTTAAGTATAAATAATATATAAATGGTGGTGGAATGGATTGAGTTGAGTAATGAGTGTGTGTTAAAATCAGTTTGTACAGTAACACACAGTTGTGTGTGTGTGCGTGTGTGTGTGAGAGAGAGTTTCAGTTTAGTTCTGTGTGTTGAGTAGCCCGATGGCTTGTGGGATAAAGCTGTTGTACAGTCTGGATGTGATAGCAGGAGGGTGAGGGGTGTGTGTGAGGGGATGGGGGGGTGAGCGGTGTGTGTGAGGGGTGTGTGGGGTCGTCCACAATGCTGTGTGCTTTGTGGATGCAGCGTGTGGTGTAAATGTCCATGATAGAGGGGAGAGAGACTCCGATGATCTTCTCAGCGGTCCTCACTATCCTCTGTAGGGTCTTGCGATCCGAGACGGTGCAGTTCCCAAACCAGGCAGTGATGCAGCTGCTCAAGATGCTCTCAATGGTCCCTCTGTAGAACATGTTTAGGATGAGGGAGGGAGATGAGCTTTCCTCAGCCTTTTCAGGAAGTAGAGACGCTGCTGGGCTCTTGGTGATGGAGCTGGTGTTGAGTGACCAGGTGAGGTTATTCGGTAGATGAACGCCAAGGAATTTGGTGCTCTTGACGATCTCCATTGAGGATCCATTGATGATCAGTGGAGATTGGTCACTATGTGTTCTCCTAAAGTCAACAACTATCTCTTTAGTTTTGTCAATGTTCAGAGACAGGTTGTTGCTCCACACCAGGTTGTTAACTGTTTCACCTCCGCTCTGTATGCTAACGCGTCGTTCTTGCTGATTAGACCCACCACGGTCGTGTCATCGGTGGACTTGATGATGTGGTTCGAGCTGTGCATTGCTACACAGTCGTAAGTCAGCAGAGTGAACAGCAGTGGACTGAGCACAAAGCCCTGAGGGGCCCCAGTGCTCAGTGTGGTGATGCTGGAGATGCTGTTTCCTACCCAGACTGACTGAGGTCTCCCAGTCAGGAAGTCCAGGATGTGTCCTTGTTGTCCAGGTGGGTGAGGGCCAGACGGAGGGTCGTAGAGATGGCATCGTCTATGGAACTTTTTGGATGATGCGCAAACTGCATAGGGTCCATTGAGGGTGGAAGCTGGGTCTTGATGTGCCTTGTGACAAGCCTCTCAAAGCACTTCATCACGATGTGTGTAAGCGCGACAGGACGATAGTCATTGAGGCAGGAGACTGTAGACTTCTTTAGCATGGGGAGGAGGATGGTTGTTGTCTTTAGGCAAGACTACAGCAGGGGGCAGATCTTTCTCTCTCTCAGCTCTCTCTCTCTCTCTCTCTCTCTCTCTCTCTCTCTCTTTCGGTCGAGTTAAACATGCTCCTGAGGCTCCAGTGACCAGTGTTCCTGCCCCTCTCCCCTCCTTGGATCTTCACACTTCTGTGCAGCTCGGGACGGTCTCTTAATTCCGGAGTAGAACGGGTGCTTTGAGGACGGATTGGACTGTAGTTGGTGTCGGCGGTCTGCTGCACTGACTCGGGAGTGCAGTTTGCTTCTGATCATCATCACTGTACCCACAACATTGTATATCTGCTTCAAATGGACATTTGGTGCAACCCAGATGAGGATGGGTTCCCTCTTGAGTCTGGTTCCTCTCAAGGTTTCTTCCTTATGCCATCTCGGGGAGTTTTTCCTTGCCACAGTTGCTCATCAGGGACAAACATACTTACAAAGAACATATTTATGTTTAATCACCACATTATCTGTGTAAAGCTGCTTTGAGACAATGTTCATTGTTAAAAGCGCTATACAAATAAAAATGAATTGAATTGAATTGAAGTAGGAACAACGTTGCTGCTAAGGGAGATGTTGAAGATGTCAGTGAAGACATCCGCTAGCGTTTTGTTACCGCGAGTCTTACAGTACAGAGCTGTGTTTCTGTCAGCACGAAACATGACTAGCTCTTCTAGCTAGATGGTGGCGTCCGGAACTGTGTTGCTGAGCCAAGTCTCTGTAAAAAAACAAAAAAAACAAAGACACAGCAGTCTCTGGACTCTCGCCGCGTGGTCCGCTGGAGTCGGATGTAGTCCAGTTTATTGTCCGGGGAGCAGACGTTTAAAAGAAGAATGGACGGGAGAGCTGGCCGGCTAGGGTTAGTGTTTAGCCTAGCACGGACACCCGCCCACTTGCTTTGCATTTGCTTCCTTGAGCATCGCTTCCGACTTCCCCTCTCCTGGCCACCGGCATTAGGTGACACCGAGGGCTGTGGGCCTGGTCATTGTAGCCGAGGTCGCAGCAAGGGTTAGGGTCTAATGTTTAATGTTTAAGAGACCAAACTTTAGAACTTTTTTGTGTTTGCTTATCTAGCATTTTTCAATTTTAACTGCAATAAGATTATTTCCGATTTAGGATACAGAGATATGATAAAGTGAGAGGCAATGAATGTAGTTAACACTAGTGATAGTCGCGTTAACTAACTACAGGCACAAGTCAGGAAGACAAAAACAATTTAGGATTATTAAAAGACGAAAAAGGATAGATAAATGGTAACGTTTGTTTCAAAACGGCGAGAGAAATACAAACACAGAACTCGCAGCCACACAAGGTGCGGCTTATTTATGTTAAAAATAAAAATATTTGTAAAATTCAGTGGGTGCGGCTTATAGTCCGGAAATTACGGTACATGGTATTATCTTCGTGAACTCTTTTATTTCTGTTTTAAACCCTGATTTTACACCTGACTGTCCTTTTTATTCACAGAGAGAAACCGTTTTTCATGCTTTTTATTCACTGCTCCAGGTTGCAGTCACTGTGTTTTTACGGAGCATTTTAAGGTCTTTTTGATTTTACTGTTCAGTGTTTTATTTTTGGTTTTAAATACATTAGGAAACACAGGTTCAGGTGCCACCTGTGTCTTTCAGCGGCTCCAGTCTGCGCTTCAATCACCTTTTCGGCGACCTTTCCACTTGCCTCTCTGCGTGTCTCTCTCTCCCAGAGGTTGGCGTCTCTCTCTCTTCTTTATTGGCGTCGCCAGACTGAAACACAGCGTACTGATTAGCCTCATCAGCTGCCGGTGTTTCTTACCGCTTGTTCCGGCTGGGTCCGCCCTCCACTCGCTGGCACAGTGTTATTATATTGATATTTTTACCGTGTGATTAAAACGATGAGTCGGTCTGGTGACTTTTTTTTTAACCCGAAAAGAGTTTAATAAGTGTGAAGAACATTAACTTCTTTACTGAAACAACACCTAAGTCATAGTTCATCAGCATGATGTCACTTCCTGTTTGTGTAGAACATGAGGAGAGCCTGGACAGGGAGGTGCAGCTGGAGGATGGGTTCCTGATCACAGGCAGTAAAAAGGTATGAGGATTACTGAGAACTTTCCACAAGTCTGTTTCTGCCTGCTGTAAGTGTACACAAACTCTGTGTGTGTTTGTGTCTACAGGATGCCAGTGATTTTGAGTGGAGTTTCTGGAATGAGTGGGCGTGGCGTTCTCTCCTCTGGTCTCTGATTGGTCATGCTGTGGTCTCTCAGCTCTGCAGTGTTTGTTCTCCTCAGGTGAATTTCCAACATCTTCCACATATTGTAGTGTAAAAAGTGTACAGAATGAGCTCTTACTGCGATATTATCACACAAACCGACTGCTGTAGAAGAGAAATGATTTATGGTCACATGATCCAGTAACCCCAAAGAAGGACGGTTCTGTTCAGAATTATTCTCAAGGTTCCTTTCTCATATCATCTCAGTCTCAGAAAGATTTGTTTGGATGTAATGGTCCGATTGGTATCAAAGCTCATTATGTTTTAGATCGTTATGGAGCTCCACACTCTGCTGTGTGTTTATTAACGTTCTGAGCTTATTAGAGCCTAAATCCAGATTCCTGTGCGGCTGCATTGCAGAGTTTTATTTAAACTGTTTGCAGTGAATTGGTAATCTATTTTAGTGTGTGTGTGTGTGTGTGTGTGTGTGTGTGTGTGTGTGTGTGTTTAGTTGAGAAAGGCCATCCTCACAGTGTATGGAGTTCTCTGTGCCTGGTGGCTTCTCGGTTGGAGGGGTGTGGTGGTTCTTATGCTTCACTTGAGCATTTCATTGGCTGTTGCTCAGCTGCAGAGTTCCGCCCTCACCTGGGTCTGTGCTCTGTTCCTGCTCTCTACATTACACATCACCAGCATACAGGAGGTCCAGGTGTGTCTTCTAGTAACGTTCTGCTGGTGCCTCATCTGTCTCACCACCATTATTCTAATTGGCTACTGTCCTCTCTCTCTTTCTCTTTCTCTCTCTCTCTCTCTCTCTCTCTCACATACCTCACTATGATTGGCTGCTGTCCTCTCTCTCTCTGTCTCTCTCACATACCTCACTCTGATTGGCTTCTGTCCTCTCTCTCTCTCTGTCTCTCTCATACCTCACTATGATTGGCTGCTGTCCTCTCTCTCTCTCTCTCTCTCTCTCCCTCTCTCTCTCTCTCTCTCTCTCTCTCTCTCTCTCTCTCTCTCTCATACCTCACTATGATTGGCTGCTGTCCTCTCTCTCTTTCTCACTCATGTCTCACTCTGATTGATTTACATGATGCATGTTTAATTGTTTAAAAATTTAGAAATCAAGTTCTTTGTGATTGAAGGATCCTGTACTGTGTTTACAGCGAGACTGGTACGACTCAGATCAGAATTATTATCTCCTGATGTTCAGCACTGCAATGTGTGTGTTACGCTGCATCAGTTTCAGCCTGGAGCTGTGCTGGAGCCCCCTGCAGGGCACACAAACTATTTCATGCTTCTCATTTTTAAACTTTAAAAAATTGTTAACACAATTCTACAACCTGGTCTCATACGGATTCTACCATCCACTGTTCTACAATGGACCCATCATCAACTACAACTATTTCAGACAACAGGTGAAAATTCAGGAACACTAATGATGAACACTAATAAATATTAACATTAATAATAAACCCAGCCATTATAGTCACTCTTAGTGCCGGTCTCAAGCCCAGGTAAACGGGGAGGGTTTTGTTATGAAGGAAATCCAGCGTGAAACGTTGCAAATCAAATATGCGGATCAGCAATAAGAAATTTATAGCGGATCAGTAGAGGCCTGAGTTACCAACGACCACCACGGGAATTTTTAGCCAAGAGGGTACCGGGGGAAATTGGGCTAAGGAGGAAGACGTCTACAGAGACAGCAGGAAAAGGAGAAGTGTAGGAGAGTGGAGGTTCGGGTTGGTAGTTTAAATGTTGGTACTATGACTGGTAAAGCAAAAGAGGGAGCTGATATGATGGAGAGGAGAAAGGTAGATATGTTGTGTTCAGGAGACCAAGTGGAAAGAGAGTAAGACCAGGAACAATGGAGGTGTTTAAACTGTTCTATCATGGTGTGGATGGAAAGAGAAATAGTGTAGGGGGATTCTAAAGGAAGAGTACAGTAAGAGTGTAGTGGAGGTGAAGAGAGTTTCTGATAGGGTGATGAATGTGAAGCTGGAAGTTGAAGGGGTGATAATAAATGTCATTAGTGTTTATGCTCCACAAGTGGCTTGTGAGATGTGTGGAGAGGTTTAGGAAAGATGCAGTGGAGTTTTTAACAAGATTGTTTAATAGGATTTTGGAAGGTGAGAAGATGCCTGAGGAATGGAGAAGGAATGTGCTGGTACTGATCTTTAAGAATAAGAGTGATGTGCAGACCTGCAGTAACTACAGGGGAATAAAGTTGAAGTCATGAAGTTATGGGAAAGAGTAGTGGAAGCCAGGCTGAGAGAAGAGGTGACCATCTGTGAGTAACAGTATGGTTTCATGCTGAGGAAGAGCACCACAGACGCATTATTTGCTTTGAGAATGTTGATGGAGAAGTATAGAGAATGTCAGAAGGAGCTGCATTGGGTGTTTGTGGATTTAGAGAGTGTATGACAGGGTGGAGAGAGGAGTTGTGGTATTGTATGAGGAAGTCTGGTGTGTCAAAAAAAGTATGTGAGGGTGATGCAGGACATGTATGAGGACAGTGTGACAGCAGTGAAGTGTGCAGTAGGAACGACAGACTGGTTCCAGGTGGAGGTGGAACTGCATCAAGGATTGGCTCTGAGCCCTTTCCTGTTTGCAGTGGTGATGGACAGGTTGAAGGATGAGGTCAGACAGGAGTCTCTGTGGACTATGATGTTTGCGGATAATATTGTGATTTGTGGTGAGAGTAGGGAGCAGGTTGAGAAGAGCCTGGAGAGGTGGAGGTACACGCTGGAGAGAAGGGGAATGAAAGTCAGTAGGAGTAAGACAGAGTACATGTGTGTGAATGAGAGGGAGGGCAGTGGAGGGGTGCGGTTGCAGGGAGAAGAGGTGGAGAAGGTGGAGGAGTTCAGGTACCTGGGGTCAACAGGGCAAAGTAATGTAGAGTGTGTTAGAGAAGTGAAGAAAAGAGTGCAGGCAGGGTGGAGTTTGTGGAGAAAAGTGATAGCAGGAGTAATGTATGATAAAAGAGTATCTGTGAGAGTGAAAGGGAAAGTTTATAGGACTGTGGTGAGACCTGAGGTGGTGTATGGTTTAGAGACAGTGGCATTGAGTAAAAGACAGGAGGTGAAGCTGGAGGTAGCAGAGCTGAAGATGTTGAGATATTCGTTGGGAGTGACGACGATGGACAGATTTAGAAATGAGTTTATTAGAGGGACAGCGCATGTAGGACGTTTTGGAGACAAGGTGAGGGATGTGTGATTGAGATGGTTTGGACATGTGCAGAGGAGGGACATGGGGTATATCAGTAGGAGAATGCTGTAGAAGAACTAGAAAAATGCTGAGAAACCACCAGGAAGGAGAAAAAGAGGAAGACCAATTAGGAGGTTTATGGATGTGGTGAGTAAAGCCATGCAGGTAGTTGGTGTGAAAGAGGCAGATGTTGAGGACAGGGGGGGTATGGAGACGGATGATCCGCTGTGGAGACCCCTAATGGGAGCAGCCGAAAGAAGAAGCAGAATGATGAACACTAATAATGTACACTATTAATGAACACTGATAATGAACACTAATGATGAACACCAATATAATTAATAATTCCGATCCTTCTTTATGTCATTGTGTGATGTCACTGTTTTTTCCTGTCCTTTTGAGTCAGTTCTTCTGCCACTCAAGTCTCTCTCTCTCTCTCTCTCTCTCTCTCTCTCTCTCTCTCTCTCTCTCTCTATCTCTCTCTCTCTCTTACTCTCACTTTCTCTCTTTTTTTATCTCTTCCCCCTTTTCTTTCTCTCTCTCTCTCTCTCTCTCTCTCTCTCTCTCTCTGTGCCTGCAGATGGACAGAATGGTGTGTTCCACATCACCATCCTGGTTGTTGAGTCAAGTTTTACGTTTGTGTGTGTGGTGGTGTTTAGCTGAGTTTATGATCCACTTTATGTACATGCACAGCATCCAGAACAACGAGATCTTCCTCAACATGCTGCCATCCTGGGCTCTGGGTAAGTGTGTGTGTTGTGTGTGTGTGTGAGAGAGAGGCATTTTTGTCTTTTACAATCATTTATCTGGCAAAAAATCCTTTTTAAGGTCGGATGGTTTCAGATTTGTTCGTTAATTAATTATCTCTTCGAGGAGATAAGAGCTCTGGACAGTTTGTGTGTGTGTGTGTGTGTGTGTGTGTGTGTGTGTGTTTTGGGGGTAAAGGGTTGCACTAGAGAGGTGTCCAGACGACTTCTGTAGGCCAGGGACTCCTCCAGCAGCCATTATAGTGTTTCGCAGCCTTTAATCTGTTTTTTTTTTAAGTCCATATTTTCAAAAGTCCATTGTAAAAAACACGAATAAACCAGTAACATCCAATGCATTTGTGTCCATTAAAACAAAGTTCTGTCCAGCCCCAGTCATCCCACCATGTGCAAAAAGTCCACTGGCTGCTGTCCTCTATACCAGGTTACTTGGGCCAGTCAGGAGTCTCTGAATGAACTGGAGGCGAAAGGCTGACAAGATAAACTGACCATTTCCCCCTTCCTCCTTGGACAAATGGAGGACACTCTGGAATCCAGTGCAAACCATCCCAGAAGAAGTCCACGAGCAGGGCCTGGATGTTCGCTAGCAGGTCTTGTGCCATACAGACGATGGTTGTTGATGATCAGCATTTGCCCTCTTTGGGACCAGCCGCTTCCACCTGCTCAGTCTGCTCTTGATGTGCTCTACAGTGCCTTCCCAGTTTTTATTTAAATATCTCATGACTCCACAGGTAGACACCCAAGTACTTAAAACCACCTTTTTTCTACACCAGGTCTCCTGGGAATCTCGGCTCCCCACTCCCCAACTAAATCTGCTTCACTCTTTTCCCAGTTTACTTTCGTTTATAATAAAAAACTCAAAGTCTTTTAGAACATCAGTTAAAACATTCACATCAGACTGGGATCCCACCACTACAGCCACGTCATCTGCATATGCTGACAGGTAAAGTAAAGCATTAGAGTGTGAATAATAAAAACAGAAAGATGACTTCTTAGGTTGATTAATAGAGGTTCAATTGCTAGAGTGTACAACATTCCTGACGGTACACTTTCAATTTCACTCCATGCCTTGGAGAGCCTTCTGAAGCTCAGCGAGTGTCAGCTCCCTGTCCAACTCCCTGTCTACTGACTCTGAGAGCTTAGCATATTTAAGGGAGCTCTCGTCCATTTCATGTGCTCCTGACCTCTCACAGTATGAGCTTGGGGCTCACCTACCCTAGGCCCTGGTGCAGCAGCCAGTTGCCTGGCTTTCAGCAGGAGGCCGAGCTGAAGCCACAGGGGGAATGGCTCCAGCAGGCTTAGCTGCTTCCTGCCCCAGACGATTGGGGACACCAGGGTCACTCTGTATTTCAGGAAAGGCATGGACAAGATGCCCTTGCTTCTTCATCATCATCATCTTCTTTTTCTTCTTTTGACACGGCAGATCATCCGTCTCCATACCCCTCTGTCCTCTACATCTGCCTCTTTCAAACCAACTACCTGCACGTCTTCCCTCACCATGGTCTTCATCTTTTCCTCCTTCCTGGTGTCTCCATCCTCAGCATTCTCCTACTGATATAGCCCATGTCCCTCCTCTGCACATGTCCAAACCATCTCAATCACACCTCCCTCACCTTGTCTCCAAAACGTCCTACATGTGCTGTCCCTCTAATAAACGAATTTCTAATCCTGTCCATCATAGTCACTTCCAATGAACATCTCAGGTCAAGTCAAGTCAAGAGGCTTTTAATGTCATTTCTACTATACACAGTGGTACACAGTAATAACAAAACAACGTTCCTCCGGAACCCTGGTTCTACACTAAACAATGACATAAAGCTACAACACAACACAAGCTACATAAAGTGCATCGAGTGCAATCTAGTGCAAACAGTGCAGACAAAAAACAGTACAGACAGACAACACAAGACAAGACACAAAACCAAGATAGCGCCGACCAGTAAACCTACTGTATACTTGGTTATACAGTTCTGTAAACTGTAAAAACTATACCCAGGAGTGAATATAAGAACACAATGTAGTGCAAAAATACAGCAGCAGTCAAGATGTGCAGAAGACAGCATGTAAACAGTGTAATATAGTATGACAAATTTAAAGGTGCAAAAAATTATGTAAACAATATAATAGTCAAAGGTGCAAAAGACGGCATGTATACAGTAATACAGTGAAAGGTGCAGTTAAACAGATCAGTTATCAAATATAAATAATAATAAATAGATAATGGTGGAATACATTGAGGTGAGTGTGTGTTGTGTTAAGTCCAGGTTGTACAGTTTGATAACACACAACATCTTCAGCTCTGCTACCTCCAGCTCCATCTCCTGTCTTTTACTCAATGCCACTGTCTCTAATCCATACAACATCTCAGGTCTTACCACAGTCCTATAAACTTTCCCTTTCACTCTTTCAAGTCAAGAAGCTTTTATTGTCAAATCTGTGATATATATAGCTGACGCAGCACACAGTGAAATGAGACAATGTTCTTCCAGAACCCTGGTGCTACATTAAACAACAGAGAACTCCATCACTGAAAATAGAGCTGCATAACCGAACAGAGTTAAGGACTAAAGTGTCCTTGCCACATAAAGTGCATTGTGTGCAACCATATCCAAATAGTACACAAAACATAAAATATATATAATGTGTTTGATGTGACGGCCCAAATGCTTCGGAACCGCTTTCCTGATGGCAGGAGGGTGAAGAGTGTGTGTGAGGAATGTTATGTCATGTCAAGTCAAGTTTATTTCTATTGTGCTTTTCACAACAGACATTGTCTCAAAGCAGCTTTACAGATTTTAACAGTGAAGGTGAATGGTGTGTGTTTATCCCTGATTAGGACCATGGAGACTGTGGTAAGGGAAAACCCCCTTAGATGTTATGAGGAAGAAACCTTGAGAGGAACCAGACTCAAAAGCAGAACCTCATCCTCATTTGGGTGACATCAAGAGTGTGATTATAGTCTTTAAACAATACAGAACACTGGAGAGTGAGAACTAACATGAGCACTGGAGTGTGTGATTATGACTAATGTTCTTTCTACAGTCTTATACAGTCAGATGAGATTATGGAACCAGGAGCTACTGAGCAACTCATAAAATAGAAACATCACAGATCCAACACCAGCTTCTCCATGCCAGAGCCTTTGAACACTCAAAGAGGTCCAGTGTCCAAACTCCACATGAAGTGGTATCCAGTTAGCACTGGTACGTCTCTAGATGGTTTGGGATGTTTGCGAGTTCAGCATCTACTTCTTTAAAGGTCCACAATCTTCATAAGGTGGGACGTGACTGGTATGGAGCAACCTCAGGATGCCTCGGGATGGGGAGAGAAAGAGAAGCAGTGAAGAGGAATAAGCGTAGCTGCTGTTCATGATATTAACAGCACAAGTTGATAATGTGTTTGATCAGATGTTCTGGAGCACAAGGTTATGATGTGATTACATTTACTTTACATTTGCGGCATTTAGCAGACGTCTTTATCCAGAGCGATGTACAAAAGTGCTTTGAGTCTCTAGCAATGAATAAATCTACACTGGTACACAAGATTACAAACTTAATATAAATATAACTCTTGAATTCTACAAAGCAAACTTAGAAAGTGCTCATTTAAGTGTTTCAGGAAGAGATAGGTCTTCAACCGTCGCTTGAAGATACTCAGGGACTCAGCTGTACAGACATCTAGGGGAAGTTCATTCCACCACCTCGGTGCCAGAACAGAGAAGAGCCTTGAAGTATAATATGTGATGTGTTATATGTAGGCTTTGCTATAAAGATACGTCTTTAATCTGCACATAAACTGGGAGAGTGTGTCTGAGCCCCGAACACTGTCAGGAAGACTATTCCAGAGTTTAGGAGCTAAAGGTGAGAATGTTCTACCACCTTCAGTGGACTTTGCTATTCTAGGAACTACTAGAAGTCCAGAGTTTTGAGATCTCAGGGAGCGTGACGGATTGTAGCGTGTTAAAAGACTGGAGAGATACATGGAGATAAACCATTTAGAGTTTTATAAGTAAGTAGCAGTAGTTTGTAGTGGATTTGAAACTTAACAGGTAGCCAGTGTAGGGATGAGAAGATTGGGGTTATATGGTGATATTTTCTTGACCTTGTAAGAACTCTGACTGCTGCATTCTGAACTAACTGAAGCTTGTTTATTAATGATGCAGGACATCCACCTAGTAATGCATTACAATAGTCCAGTCTGGAGGTCATGAACGCATGGACAAGCTTCTCTGCATCAGATATAGACAACATGTTTCTTAGCTTAGAAATATTTCTAAAAGGTGGAAGAAGCTGTTTTTGTAACTTGGTTGATGTGATTTTTGAAAGACACGTTGCTCTAAAATAACTCCCAGGTCTTTTACTGTTGAACTAGTAGTTACAGAACATCCGTCTAAATGCAGGTTGAAATGCTGGAGCTTCTGTGTACTGGTTTTTGGGCCGATGAGCAAAATCGCCATCTTATCTTTTATTGCTTTAACACACTCAGTTATCCGAGCTAATTGAGTGTATCGTCTGGTTTTGATGAGCTACATAGCTGGGTATCATCAGCGTAACAGTGGAAGCTAATTCCATGCATTCCATAATATTTCCTAAGGGAAGCATGTATATTGTAAAAAGCAGGGGTTCTAGAACTGAACCATGTGGCACGCCATAATTAACTTGAATTAACCTGAATAGCTCTTCATTTAAATCTAAAAAATGGTAACGATCGGACAGGTAGGATTTAAACCAGCTTAATGCCTGTCCTTGAATGCCGATATAATTCTGTAAGCGATCTAGGAGGAGATCATTGTCTATAGTGTCGAAAGCAGCACTAAGATCTAGTAAAACTAACAGAGAGATGAAGCCCTGGTCTAAAGATAAAAACAAGTCATTAGTGATTTTAACTAGGGCAGTTTCTGTGCTATGATGGAGCCTGAAACCTGACTGAAACTCTTCAAAGATATTGTTCTCTTGTAAGTAGGAACAGAACTGGGCAGCAACAATCTTTTCTAAAATCTTAGACATAAATGGGAGATTTGAAATGGGTTTGTTATTTGATACCGTGTTTGGATCTAAATTAGGTTTCTTAATGAGGGGCTTAAATATGCGGATCACAAATGAGAATTTCATACCGGATCGGTCGAGGCCCGGGTTAACAACGACCGCCACAGGTATCGTTAGCCAACAGGGTACTGGTGTAAATTGTGCTACTGTTGGCCGAAGGAGGAGAAGGAGAGGAGGAAGACGTCTACAGAGACAGCAGGAAAAGGAGCAGTGTAGGAGAGTGGAGGTTTGGGTTGGTACTTTAAATGTTGGTACTATGACGGGTAAAGGGAGAGAGATAGCTGATATGATGGAGAGGAGAAAGGTAGAGATGTTGTGTGTTCAGGAGACCAAGTGGAAAGTGAGTAAGGCCAGGAACATTGGAGGTGGGTTCAAACTGTTCTATCATGGTGTGGATGGAAAGAGAAATGGTGTAGGGGGGATTCTAAAGGAAGAGTACAGTAAGAGTGTAGTAAAGGTGAAGAGTGTTTCTGATAGGGTGATGAACGTGAAGCTGGAAGTTGAAGGGATGATGATAAATGTCATCAGTGTCTATGCTCCACAAGTTGGCTGTGAGATGGAGGAGAAGGAAAGATTCTGGAGTGAATTAGATGAAGTGGTAGATGGTGTACCTAGGAAAGCCTTAAGGAGTGGAATGTGGAAGGGCAGATGGTGGAAGATTTTGCTAAAAGGAAGGAACACTTATTTTTTAGAAGAAGGAGGATCATAGGGTTACGTGTAACAGTGGAGGAAGGTGGAATATGTTCTATGCAGGAGATGCAACCTGAAGGAGATTGGAGACTGTAAGGTGTTGGCAGGGGACAGTGTAGCTAGACAGCATCGGATGGTGGTCTGTAGGATGGTTTTGGAGGTAAAGAAGAAGAGAAGGAAAGTGAGGACTGAAAGAAGAATAAGATGGAGGAAACTGAAGGAGGACAAGTGTAGTGTGAGGTTCAGGGAAGAGGTCAGATGGGGGCTCGTGGTGGGGAAGAGGTGTTGGGTGATTGGGAAACTACTGCAGGAGTGATGAGGGAGGTAGCTAAAAAAAGTACTTGGAGTGACATCTGGAAATAGAAAGGAAACCAAGGAGACATGGTGGTGGAATGAGGAAGTGCAGGAGAGCATAAGGAGAAAGAGATGGCAAAACAGAAGTGGGATAGACAGAGTGATGAGAAAAGTAGGCAGGAGTACAAGGAGATGCGGCAGCAGGTAAAGAGGGATGTGGCGAAAGCCAAGGAAAAGGCATATGGGGAGCTGTATGAGAGGTTGGACACTAAGGAAGGAGAAAAGGATTTGTACCGATTGGCCAGGCAGAGGGACCGAGCTGGGAAGGATGTGCTGCAAGTTAGAGCAATAAAGGATGGAGAGGGAAATGTGTTGACTAGTGAGGAGAGTGTGTTGAATAGGTGGAGGGAGTATTTTGAGCAGCTGATGAATGAGGAAAATCAGAGAGAGAGAAGGTTGGATGATGTGGAGTTGGTAAAGCAGGATGTAGATAGGATTAGTAAGGAGGAAGTGAGAGCAGCGATTAAGAGGATGAAGAATGGAAAGTCGGTTGGACCAGATGACATACCTGTAAAAGCATAGAGATTTTTAGAAGAGATGGCAGTGGAGTTTTTATCCAGATTGTTTAACAAGATTCTGGAAGGTGGGCGGATGCCTGAGGAATGGAGAAGGAGTGTGCTGGTACCGATCTTTAAGCATAAGGGAGATTTACAGACCTGCAGTAACTACAGGGAAATTAAGTTGATCAGTCACACCATGAAGTTATGGGAAAGAGTAGTGGAATCCAGGCTGAGAGAAGAGGTGACCATCTGTGAGCAACAGTATGGTTTTATGCCGAGGAAGAGCACCACAAATGCCTTATTTGCTTTGAGGATGTTGATGGAGAAGTACAGAGAAGGACAGAAGGAATTGCATTGTGTATTTGTGGATTTAGCGTACGACAGGGTGCCGAGATTTATTTGTGGAAAGCGTACGACAGGGTGCCAAGAGAGGAGCTGTGGTACTGTATGAGGAAGTCAGGTGTGTCAGAGAAGTATGTGATGGTGGTGCAGGACATGTATGAGGACTGTGTGACAGCAGTGAAGTGTGCAGTAGGAACAATAGACTGGTTCAGGGTGAGGGTTGGACTAAATCGAGGATCGGCCCTGAGCCCTTTCCTGTTTGCAGAGGTGATGGACAGGTTGACGGATGAGGTCAGACAGGAGTCTCCCTGGACTATGATGTTTGCGGATGATATTGTGATTAGTGGTGAGAGTAGGGAGCAGGTGGAGAAGATCCTGGAGAGGTGGAGATATGCGCTGGTGAGAAGGGGAATGAAAGTCAGTAGGAGTAAGACAGAGTACATGTGTGTGAATGAGAGAGAGGGCAGTGGAGTGGTATGGTTGCAGGGAGAAGAGGTGGAGAAGGTGGAGGAGTTCAGGTACCTGGGGTCAACAGTGCAAAGTAATGGAGAGTGTGTTAGAGAAGTAAAGAAAAGAGTGCAGGCAGGGTGGAGTGGGTGGAGAATAGTGATTTGTGATAGTAGGGTATCTGCAAGAATGAAAGGGAAAGTTTATAGGACTGTGGTGAGACCTGTGATGTTGTATGGATTAGAGACAGTGGCATTGAGTAGAAGAAAGGAGGTGGAGCTGGAGGTAGCAGAGCTGAAGATGTTAAGGTTTTCGTTGGGAGTGACGAGGATGGACAAGATTAGAAATGAGTTTATTAGAGGGACAGCGCATGTAGGATGTTTTGGTGACAAGGTAAGGGAGGCAGGTTGAGATCGTTTGGACATGTGCAGAGGAGGGACTTGAATTATATTGGTAGAAGAATGCTGAGGATGGAGCCACCAGGTAGGAGGAAAAGAGGAAGGCCAAGGAGGAGGTTAATGGATGTGGTGAGGGAAGACATGCAGGTAGTTGGTGTGAAAAAGGCAGATGTAGAGGACAGGGTGGTATGGAAACGGATGATCCTCTGTGGCAACCCCTAATGGGAGCAGCCAAAAGAAGAAGAAGCATGAGCCACGTCTGATATCCTGACGCTGTAGACTCATTTAATCACCTGGTTTAATTCAGGTCTCAGTGAGTGGTGAGAGATTATTATCTGTGATCATCTCATTTACAATCAGTGCTTTGGGTGCAAGTAATCTAATGTTTAAATGACCAAACTTTAGAACTTTTTGTGTTTGCTTAGCTGGCATTTTTCAGTTTTAACTGCAATAAGATTATTTCTGGAAAATTACCAGTCAGATTATGTGAAGTATCCTAGAGATGTTGTCTGATAGCACTGCTGCTCCAACTCTGCTGTTGTGCAGGCCATCAGGGCGGAAGAACCTAGGACGCTCCCAGAAACAGTTCCAGTTATTAACAAAGAAGTTTGTGCTCTCGACACCATGACTGTAACGATTCATTTAGTGCAAAAAGTCTACTAAACTTCTCAATCCCTCGCTAGTAAGTGGGAAGGGGTCCTGACACTATGATCCTCGTTGTGGGCGATGTGCTGCGTACCGTCTCCACCAGGATCCTGAAATCCCTCTTTAAGATTTTCAGGAACCTGCTCAGTGACATCGAGAGCACGAGCACCAGGAAAACAGCAAGTTTGCACCTTACTTTTGGCTCTGGTAGCGCGGACATGCCGGACGATGGAATCTCCAAGAATCATGGTATCGCGTTCCGTCTCGCGGAGAGGGGTGAAGCGGTTCTCTGTCGAGATCTCGAAGGCCGGTGGTGGTGGCGGTGGAGATGTCCTCGACCGGGGCTTGGCTCACGTCTTCCACTGCTGCAGCATCCAGGGTCCGTGGTGCCCCTGTGCCGGAGTGAACAATACCTGGGCGGGCCATGTTGTAGGTGCACTGGGCCTGGGCAGGGGGACACACGGATTTGAGGTGCTGGGAGCATTAGGTTCAACCTGGGAATTTACCTGGGACGAGTGAGCGTCCGCCCGAGATGTTTTCAGTGCCGCTTTCCGCTCTTGCAGCTGGGCATGCTTTACATGCAGGTCATGAATCTGTTTCTCCAAAGCCTCCAGCTCCACCGCTTGCAACTTGAACGAGTTCTCACATGTGCTCAAAGGCGGATACACAACCGTTAGTGCTTATAATCGCGAACAGAGTTTAGATATAGTGTGAGGCAATGAATGTAGTCAACACTTGTGTTAGTCGAGCTAACGAGTTACAGACACAAGTCTGACACAATAGGGCAGAGAGACTCGGATGATCTTCTCAGCTGTCCTCACTATCCTCTGTAGGGTCTTGTGATCTGAGACGGTACAGTTCCCAAACCAGGCAGTGATGCAGCTGTTCAGGATGCTCTCAATGGTCCCTCTGTAGAACATGATCAGGATGGGGAAGGGAGGTGGGCTTTCCTCAGCCTTTTTAGGAAGTAGAGACGCTGCTGGAGCTGGTGTTAAGTGACCAGGTGAAGTTCTCCGCCAAGTGAACACCAAAAAATGTGGTGCTTTTGATGATCTCCACGGAGGATACATTGATAATCAGTGGAGAATGGCTGTTCTGTGTGCTCCTGAAGTCAACAACCATCTTTTTAGTTTTGTCTACATTCAGAGACAACTGTACAACTATACATCATTCTAAAGCTGTGAGCCTCAAGCACGAAAGATTTTAGATCACTGTTTTTCAATGGAAAATGTATAACGAATGTATTTGCTGAATGTGTGTAAGCAGTACACACAAGCAACATGGAAAAAAACTGCACTGATTATTATTGTAATAACGAGTCACAAACACATCCACTGCTGCTGATCCTGGTTTATTAGGAAACATGAGGCTCCACTGAACAACATACTGTAGAGCAATTTTGCTCCAACCAAACAATAGTGTTGTCATTTAGATTGTTATTCTTTTGTTTACGTCACAGAACTTTGGCTGGTGTTTTATTTGTATATATTTTGGGATAACTTTCGCATAAAAAAACGACATCCTACTGGTAAAAAAACAAATATGGCTGATAAAATATTGTGTTACAAAACGCTTGAGACCACAAAATAAAAAATATTAAAATAATATTAAAAGTAATATTGGTTGAGTCTTCAATATAGGCAGGTGCCATGACCTTTTTTATTCTGTAATAGGTCCATTAAAGGTCATTTTAAACCTTTTATTTCCAGCCAGTAGCATTATGGAAACGAAATGACTGATAGAAAATGTAGCCTTTGAGTGCAGGATTCTAACGATATATGGGAGGATTTTATTCCCCAAGTGCGAGTCTTATTTTTATTACTCTGTACAAACTCTTAGTGGTCGAAGCAGCATTCGGTGACAAACCAGGAAGTGATGCAGCTCTCAGTTCACCACAAACAGCTGTTTATAGCACGTGCTAACTGGACTTTGCTTACAAAGCATTGCTTATGGACAGTCAAAAAAATAGTTTTATCGGAGATTTGCAAAAAAAAAAAAGTAGTGATGTGGAAAATATTCTTTGGGGTGGAGTAACAACAGAGACTTAGAGATCTGCATGGGGATTCTATTTTACATCTGTAAGTTACAAAATATCTCCCGTGTGTGTGTGTGTGTGTGTGTGAATTGTTGGGATTGGAATGATCGCACATCAATATGAATGGTCATGACTGTAAAACAAGAGCTTGTCTGCTACCTGGTTATCAATATGAATGTTAACTCAATATCCAAACATGTAGAACAAAAGCCTTTACTGGTCAGCAGGTCATTTCTATGCAGACTGTATGAATAGAGTATGAATGAACACCTTAGTTTAGCAGGTGTCTCTCAAACAGGGGGAGGAGAAAAGGATCAGACACAGTCTCAGATAAATGTTTGGTAGGAATCTTATTTGTAATGAAAGTCTTTATAGAATTTAAAATAGAAACTCATGAGACATGTGGCTTTTAGCCCAGTACTTTTCTGGATTGCTCCAGAACTGATTTCATATATTTATATATAAAATAAAAAAATGTTCACCGCAGGAAATGTAAATCCATGGCACTTCATCATCTATAACTTAATATATTTTTAAGCAATATCAACTTTCAACGTTTTTTTTTTATATTTAAATTGTGTGTGTAGCATATTTTTATCAGGAACTGTTAACATTTAAAGTTAGGAAGGGCATTTTCAGCCATGGGTCTCAAAATCTGTGCCAAAGGCTAACAGGTTAAAGACTATAATCACACTCTTGATGTCACCCAAATGAGGATGAGGTTCCAATTTTTAATCTGGTTCCCCGCAAGGTTTCTTCCTCATAACATCTAAGGAGTTTTTTCTTGCTACAGTCGCCATGGTGATCATCAGGGATAAGCACATACAATTCACTTTAACTTTTAAATTCTGTAAAGCCACTTAACACAATGTCCATTGTGAAAAGCGCTATAGAAATAACCTTGACTAAATAAACTTGACTTGACTTGACTAAGGTCTTTCAGTCAGAAAGTCCGGGATCCAGTTGCAGAGGAAGGTGTTTAGGCTTCTCAATCAGGTGCTGAGGGATGATTATGTTAAATGCTGAACTGAAGTCTATGAACAGCATTCGTCCTTATGACAGCATTCGTCCTCATGAGTCCTTATTGTCCGGGTGGGTGAGGGCCAGATGGAGAGTCGTGGAGATGGCATCATCTGTGGAACGGTTTGGATGATACCCAAACTGCATGGGGTCCAGTGAGGGTGGAAGCTGGGTCTTGATTTGCCTAATGACGAGCCTTTCGAAGCACTTCATCACTTTGGGTGTGAGTGCAACAGGATGATAGTCATTGAGGCAGGAGACTGTAGACTTTTTCAGAACGGGGACAATGTGAGTTGTCTTGAGGCACATTGAAACAACGTTGCTGCTAGGGAGATGTTGAAGATGCCAGTAAAGACTGTTCTGTTCATTCCTTTAGCACTCTGCCATGAATGTTGTCTGGTCTAGCAGACTTCCGTGAGTTAACTCTGCATAGTTCAACTGTGGATAGACAGAGCACCTGGTCATTAAGAGGGGGTGGTCTTCCTCGCCTCTACGTTGTTCTGCACCTCAAACCAGGTGTAGAAGTCGTTCAGCGCATCTGGAAGGGAGGTAAACTTTTCCTGTAGTTTGTGATCGCCTGGATGCCCTGCCACATGCGCCGGGTGTCTCCTCTGTCCTGGAAGTGGCTGTGGAAGTGGCACAGGACAGTTTGGCCTTTGCTGTTCATAAGTACATCTTATCCTCTGCTTTGAAGGTGGAGTCTCTTTGTTTCAGCAGGGCACACACTTTTGCAGTCATCCATGGCTTCTGGTTGGAGCGTGTAGTGATGGTCTTGGAGATGTTCATGTCATCAACCAACTTGCTGATGTAGCTGGTCACTGTTGATGTGTACTCCTCCAAGTTGATGGAATCGCCATTGATTGCACGATACGTGCCGGGGATGTTTGTGTAAACAAGATCCAGCATGTTCACTCCTCCTCAAAGTTCACATGCTGATGGAGTTTAGGGAGCACAGTCCTAAGCATCCAAGCATCCTCTGTCTAATGTCCTTTACACACTCCTTAACATTGTTAAGCTGATCTCTCTCATCTGGATTTGCTAAAATATACATCTGTGTATCATTAGCATATTTCACCCAGAGGCAGCAGATATAAAGAGACTGTCTACTGGGTTATTTATTAAATAGTTTGGATTTATTTTAAATGTCTGGATTTTCTGCTTTTCTGTTATCAGCTCACAGCCTACACACAACACACCTAACCCCCAAACAATTCCCTCCAGCCCCCACTTCAACCACTAAACACTGCCCGTTAGAGAAGCCCAGGTGAGAATGGAGCTCAGAAACATCAAAGCAAGAAAAGCTGTGGGCCCAGCCGGCATCAGCTCCAGGCTCCTTAAGACCTGTGCAGACCAGCTGTGTGCTGGGCTTGAAGCTGGGGAAGGTGCCACAGCTATGGAAAACATAATGTGTGGTGCCAGTACCAAAAACTTTGCGTCTCAAAAGACTTTGGGGACTGCAGACCAGTAGCACTGACCTCACATTTGATAAAGACCATCAACACTGCAGACTTAATGTTCAGCTCAGCAACCATGACACCTGCAGAATTTCTCTGATGACTCTGCCATCGTCGGTCTGATCACGGATGATGATGACTGGGAGTACAGAAGACTGATCCAGAACCTTGTGGACTGGTGCCAACGGAGCCGCCTTCAGATAAATGCTGTAGTGGATTTCCGCAGGTACAAATAAACTTTCTTATTACCAGTGAACATTCAGGGAAAGGACATTGTGAGAGTGGACTCTTACAAATACCTGGGTGTTCATCTGAACAGCAAACTGGAGTGGACAGACAACACTGAGGCAATGTGTAAGAAAGGGCAGAGCAGACTCTTTCTGCTGAGGAGATGAAGGTCTTTTGGAGTGCAGGGAGAGCTACTGAAGAATTTATTTCACTCTGTGGTGGCCTCAGCCATCTTCTATGGTGTGGTCTGCTGGTACAGCTGCATCTCTCCTGCAGACAGGAAGAGACTGGACACTGTACAGGAGGTGGAAGAAGGAGGATGGGAGCTAAACTATCATCATTACTGCAAAATGACTCTCAACCCCTGTATGAAACAGTTTATTCTCTGAGCAGCTCCTTCAGTGACACACTGTTACATCCTGAGTGTCTGAAGGAGCGAAACAGAAGATCTTTTCTCACTGCTGCTATTAGACTTTACAATCAGAGCTGCTCAGTGAACCAGTCACCAAAATACACACTGTTATTACTGTTTAACTGCAATAACAACAATAAAAATGTTTTTTAAACAAGTGCAATAACAATCATTTAAAACCGTGCAATATGTCTGATAGCGTAACTATTCATGGTCTACTTTCTGACATTTGTTCACTGAAGTTTCTGTAGACTTTTTATATCCATTTTTATGGATTTATTGATTTAGAAAAATGTTGTGTTGCCTTTAAAACCTAATTAGAGTTGATCAGCTGAAACTTTTTTTGTCTGAACCCCACCCCCCAACCCCCTGTTATAGGTGGCCTGGCACTGGCTCTTGTACAGTTTTTTTATGTGAAGTATTTGGTGTTGTTTGGTGTTGCATCTCTGCTGATGAAGTTAGATGGTGTTGAGCCCCCTCCTCTGCCCCGCTGTGTGAGCACCATGTATAGCTTCCAAGGGATGTGGAGGTGAGACACACACACACAAACACACACTTTCTCTCTCTTTTGATTTCACTTTTATTGTACTTTATTGACGTGACTGAATGCGATGTTGCTGAAATGTGAATATTAGAGGAACACAGAGAGAATGTGGGGGGACAGGTGGGCTGTGTGTGTGACTGGGTGGGTGTCAAAATGGGTGGAGATTGCACCTGTTTAGATGTGGTTCTTAGTTGGTTGAAATAAAAACCTGCACCCAAACCACACCGGCCCTGAGTGGGAAAGACTGGACTCCCTGATCTAGTACCTGTGGTAACCTGCAGGGGGCAGAGCCACTTCTCATTTACACTGCTCCTTCAGCTCCGAGATCTACTTCACACACATGCACGCACACATGCATACGCACACACACACACACACACACGGCTGCTGTTTTGAATCTGGCGTGTTGCAGCAGCTGCACCTCTTCAGTCTTCAGCAACTCTTCAGCAACTCTTCTGTCTTTTCTCTCCAGAGAAAACAAGCTTTAAAGTTTCATTAGAGGACTGCAGTAAAGCTTCCAACTTCTTCAATCTTACATTCCAGTGCTCATGTTAGTTCTCACTCTCCAGTGTTCTGTAGTGTTTAAAGACTATAATCACACTCTTGATGTCACCCAAATGAGAATTAGGTTCTGCTTTTGAGTCTGGTTCCTCTCAAGGTTTTAAACACCAGTATACTTAATATATATAAAAGCTGGAAGTTGAAGGCGTGATGATAAATGTCATCAGTGCTTATGCTCCACAAGTGGGTTGTGAGATGGAGGAGAAGGAACAATTATGAAGTGAGATAGATGAAGTGGTAGAAGGTGAACCTGGGAATGAAAGATTGGTGAGTGGGGCAATGTTACAACATATGTTGTGTGTTCAGGAGAACAAGGGGAAAGGGGGTAAGGCCAGGAATATTGGAGGGTGGTTTAAACTGTGTGTGTTAGGGAGTATTTTGAGCAATTAATGGATGAAGAAAATGAAAGAGAGAGAAGGTTGGATGGTGTGGCGATGGTGAAGCAGGATGTGGATAGGATTAGTAAGGAGGAAGTGAGCGCAGCGATTAAGAGGATGAAGAGTGGAAAGTCAGTTGGACCAGATGACATACCGGTAGAAGCATGGAGATGTTTAGGAGAGATGCAGTGGAGTTTTTAACCAGACTGTTCAACAAGATTTTGGAAGGTGAGAAGATGCCTGAGGAATGGAGAAGGAGTGTGCTGGTACTGATCTTTAAGAATAAAGGAGATGTGCAGACCTGCAGTAACTACAGGGGCCAGGTGTGACAGAGGAGCTAAAGGTAATGCCTGCGGTATGTTACGTTGAAGATTGTGCAGGAGGAAAGCAGGAGAATTGCAGAAGTTCTGCTCTCAGACTTTAGTTGTGTTTCCTGCAGTTAAAGGTGAAATGTAAATCCATCCCTAACATGATGTTGACTCTGGAAAACCCAGGAGATTAACTTTGGGAGCGTAGCCACCTATGTGCTGTGTCTGTTTCTTAATTTTATTCCTCAGGTGAGGAAGGGAAGACATGTTTCCTGCCTCACTGATGTGTTGTGGTTTGTTACACACCCGTGTACTCCTCCCTCAGGACTCATCACTCTTTCTCTCACTCTTTACCTCCTTTATATTTATACACAATAAATGTATCTACTGCTCAGCATGCTAACGCTCTGGTGTGCTAATAAAACACACTGCATCACCTGACCTAAAGCTCTGCCCCTTCAGCCTCCAAAACAAAAGTGTTTTGTACAGTGGTGTGTTATATGGTGTTGTGTGTTATATTGTGTAATGTTAATGTTGTGTGTTACACTGTGAAGCTATGCTGTTACATGACACTCCATCTAAATTCTGCATTCTGATTGGTCAGAATGTGGTGATTAATTATCTGAAAGTGCAGCGTTATAATAATATATTCACTCTAATATATTATGGTTTCCATAGTAACGCCTTATCTCAGGGACAAGTACAGAACACACTCCTCTGATGCAAGAGTTAAAAACCATGTATATAGAAGTCTTCAGTGTCAGAGCTTAGGAACATTAATTCTCATGAAGTTTTTGATGTTGTTTTAATAGCATTTTCTAACATCTCTATATCTATATTTATAACTCATCACCTCTTCCATGTCTTCACACTGTACACTGTCTTAGAGCGGAGCTACAGAAATAAATTAATTCTGCAATCTAAATTACGTATTTATAATTTGATCTGTAATGAGTCAGTCAGAGGTGAGGGTGTGAGGGGAAAACGTCCTGAGATGACATGAGGAGGAGCCTTGAAAGGAACTCACCTGTAAAGGGAACTCATCTACACTGGATTATAAATAATTACTTTTGCATGATTGTGTCCTGCACCCTCATGCCATGCTCAGTGTTTTGGAACTATCTTCAGTTAGAGCTCAAAGCTGATTGTAGGTTTCAGTAAAGTAAAGTTCCACTGTATGCTGAATAAGACATGAGCAAACTTTCCCCTTTCACTATTAAAGGTACCAATAAATAACCTGCACCTTTTAAGTGAAGTAGCAGCACAAGAACATTCAGTGCTTCATGCATCAGTAGTAGTGTTTTTTAATCAATGGGAGATTTGATTCTTCTTATTTTTTTCGACTTCTCCCATTAGGGGTCTCCACAGTGGATCATCCGTCTCCATACCCCCCTGTCCTCTACATCTGCCTCTTTCATACCAACTACCTGCATGTCTTCCCTCACCACATCCATGAACCTCCTCCTTGGTCTTCCTCTTTTCCTCTTTCCTGGTGTCTCCATCCTCAGCATTCTCCTACTGATATACCCCATGTCCCTCCTCTGCACATGTCCAAACCATCTCAATCTCACCTCCCTCACCTTGTCTCCAAAACATCCTACATGCGCTGTCCCTCTAATAAACTCATTTCTAATCCTGTCCATCGTCGTCACTCCCAACAAACATCTCAACATCTTAATAGGAGATTTGATTTAGAAGAAAAAAGGAAAAATACAACAGATGGAAGCAAAAGCACTGAAATGAATGAGGAAAGATGTGAGTTTCATTGCAGACACGGATAAGAACATTTTGTCATGTGAACAGTGAACAGTCAGGAGTCTTCAGGGAGCTCGCTGTAAAACCATAAAGCTATTGTATAGAGAAGAACTGTGTGTGTGATGATTAAGGGTGCACTTACTTTTCATCATATAGAGTATCTCCAGGTGATAAAAATAAAATACGATAAAGAATGTAAATGTTCTAATCAAATATTATTTTCCACTTTCAGGCAGTTTGATGTGGGACTTTACAGATGGCTCATCAGGTATATGTGTGTGTGTGTGTGTGTGTGTGTGTGTGTGTGTGTGTGTGTGTGTGTGTGTGTGTGTGTGTGTGTTTCTATTGGTCTGTGTCTGTGTGTGATGTAATGTGATGTAATATGTGTGTGTCTCTGCTCCTTGGTAAAGCCAATCTTATGTAAAAAAAAAAAATGTGTGTGTGTGTGTATGTGTGTGAGTGAACATGTACTGTAATTTCCGGACTATTAAGTGCACCCAAATACAAGCCGCACCCACTGAATTTGACAAAGATTTTTATTTTTAATATAAATAAGCCGCACCTGTCTATAAACCTGTCTACACTGAAACTAATGAACTTTACACAGGCTTTAATGAAAGACAGTGTCTGTTACACGGTGTAACGGGTAAAATATGTTGTGGCTCCTTTAAGAGCAGAGCGGCATTTTGGGAATAGCCTGACGCTGCATTTTTTCCAGTATTACTGCATGTGTGGAGACTGAGGAATATGTCCTTATTATTTTCTGATGCTCATTTCTAAGTTTCTTTGACCTACCCATAACGCTGTTGCCAAGAAAAATAAAAAAGCACGAGTTTTGTAAAGCTGTCTGTGCTTATATGATTTCTGTTGTAACTGGAGTTAGCGAGCTCTCCCTTCACCCAGACTCAACACGTTACAATGGCTTGTATCTAAACAGTAGCCGACCAAGAAAGTCATTGTTCACTGTCTTCCTCCTTCCTTTCACAACTATTTCTCTCGGGAGTTTATCTTTTGGCATTGTCGTGCATTTAAAAAAAACGTTTTTCTCCCGATGCCGTGCAGCTCAGAACACGGTTGAGGTGCGTTTTTTTGTTTCCATTTGGAAATTTCATTGGTCTAATGTTCTGGGGTTCAGTTTTTGGTTTAAAGTTTGTGAAACCGGGAAAAACCCAGGAAAAATCCATAAATTAGCTTCGTTGTTTAAGCCACGGAGTTCAAAACGTGGGAAAAAAGTAGTGGCTTATAGTCCGAAAAATAAGGTACATTCAAAGTGAAGCTGTGATGAGGCACACACTCATTTGTGTCCATGGCTTTTATACAGAAATTAAATTTATCCAAAAATGCAAATGAGCATGAAATATTCAAAATGAGTTTGTGTTCTCTCTTTCTCTCAGTTTTTATCGCTCCATCATCATCCTCACATTTTTCTGTTGAATTATTTTTTTATAATTTTACACTTTCTTATGCAGACAAAATATTAAACGAGATTCTAAACTGTGTGTGTGTGTGTGTGTGTGTGTGTGTGTGTGTGTGCACTATTTACTAAAATAATGCTAGCGTTTATTAGATGCACTCAGACAGGACCACGGTGACCCAGTCAATAATTCCCCCCTGTCTCACTCTTACTCAGAGCTCACACTCCATCACTCCTCCTCTCTATCTCTCCTCATCTCCCTCTCTCTTCCTCCTCCTCTTTAGATCTCGGTGATTGAGGATGTTGATTCTCTCGCTTTAACTGTCACTTACCTCTTCTGTTTAGAGGTGTGGAGAAGAACAGCGACCTTATCTACATAATCTGTGTGTGTGTGTGTGTGTGTGTGTGTGTGTGTGTGTGTGTGTGTGTCTGTTAAAGTGCAGTTGGAGTGTTGTTAATGTGCTTATTAATGCACTGTAATTGTGTTCAGGATGTGGAATTGTGTGAGAGGATCCTGACTCACCCCCACACTCTTGAACAAGCCACACACACCCACACACACACACACACACACACACACATATATATATATATATATATATATATATATATATATATATATATATATATATATTATATAGATTCAGTTCAATTTTATTTGTGTAGTGTTTTAACAGTGGACACTTCACTTCTCAGAGCAGCTTCACAGATAAATAGATAAATATAAAGACAAGAAATATAGTAAATATAAAAATAGAATTATATTAATTATAAAAAATGTTGAATGTACAATTTACTTCTTGTGATTTAATCCCGAATGATCCAGTGGTTACTGGGGTGAAGGAAAAAAATAAGAAACCTTTAGAAGAACCAGACTCAAGACGGAATTGTTATTCATTACAGTTCCATCATTGTTGTGGTGTTCTGATCACTACTGGAGACTCGAGTGTAAAATGGTTCATGGTGATTGTAGTTTTTTTTTTTTTTTATCACAATTCAAATCCATCTTCATGGTTATGGAGTTTAACCTCTTCAAGAACCTCATGGATTTTTAAACTGTTCATTTGGAACCTCCTCAGCAGGAAAGAGAGCTCTCCAATTCATCTCTCCATCCAGAGGTAGAACGTCAGGATAAATCAGACAGGACAAGACAGAATAAAGGGACAGGAACACTGGTACCTCAGGAGCATGTTTAACTCAACACAGAGAGACTAAATAAATATGTGTTCAGCCTCGACTTGAACACTGAGACTGTGTCTGAGTCCCGAACACTGATTGGAAGGTTGTTCCATAACTGTGGGGTTTATAAGAGAAAGATCTGCCCCCTGCTGGAGTCTTCATTATTATGAGGAACCAACAAATAGCCTGCACCTTTTGATCTAAGTAGGTGTGGAGGATCATACCGGTACAGAAGTTCACTCAGATACTGTGGCGTGAGAGCGTTAAGTGTTTTATACGTCAGTAGTAGTATTTTATAATCAGTGTGAGATGTAATTGGGAGCGGTGTAGATGATTAAAACAGGGCTGATGTGATCATATTTTCTATTTTAGCAGTATTTCTAAGGTAAATCTAATTCTAAGGCGATCCTGGTAATGTTGGTAACTCAAAGGAAAGACCAAAAAAACAAACTTTAAAAAAACTTTGGCCTGAGCCTATAATATTAAATGTCCATGGACTTGTGCTGTAATTATCTACAGTCTGCTACAATGCGCTCAGGACCACAGTTCTGCATGTAAATGGTCTTCACTGAACACTTTATAAGCTGTTAAGGGTCTCTCAACATTTCTTCATCATGAAGTCTCATGGAGCTTTTCCGTCTCCACAGTCACCACTGGATCACTCATTAGGGAGAAACTTTGCAGGAATACATTAATAGAGACTGATTTATTATCCTAAAATCTGTGATTTATTTGTTGCTGTAAAGCTTTTAGGGTTGAAGAGCACTGCTCCCCAAAATTCACCAAATCATTCTTTAGAAATTTGTGTGTGTGTGTGTGTGTGTGTGTGTGTGTGTGTGTGTGTGTGTGTGTAGGTATGTGTACATTCCTTTAGGTGGGTCTCAACATGGGCTTTTCCAGAAGCTTATCTCCATGGCGATGGCGTTCAGCTTTGTGTGCTTGTGGCATGGTTGCCATGACTACTTGCAATGCTGGGCCCTGCTGAACTGGGTGTGTGTGTTCACAGAGATCAGCATCACACATTTCCTCTGCTGGCCTCCTCTTCATCACACTGTTGTGAGTAAACACTCAGGGGTGTGTGTGTGTGTGTGTGTGTGTGTGTGTGTGTGTGTGTGTGTGTGTGTGTGTGTGTGTGTGTGTGTGTGTGTGTGATGAATCTGTATTTAACAGTACACACCTAAGTAAAAAAACAACAATACAAAAATATGAATCTCTCTCACAGCTCTGTTTTCTGACTCCACCCATGAGGAGGCGTGGCCTTGCACTTATCTCTGCATTCTCTACAGCTCTGTTAATTCTGTCCAATCTGGTGTTTCTGGGAGGAATTCACGTTGGCCGTGTTTACTGGAGGAGAGTGTTCCTGGAAGGTGCATTTTCTCACTCACACACACACACACACACACACACACACACACACACACACACACACACACACTGACAAATATTGATATTTTAACATTTAATTATTATTATATGATGCACCCTGCGCTACAGACACACTAATGCAGACGCACTAACACAGAAGCACTAACGCGACACAATAATACAGACACACTAACACATGGCACTAACACAGACACTAATGCAAACGCACTAACACAGACACAATAACGCAGATGCACTAACAGACACTAACACAAACACAATAACGCAGACACGCTAACACATGGCACTAACTCAGACACTAACACAGACACACTAACGCAGACACACTAACACATGGCACTAACACATGGCACTAACACAGACACTAACGCAGACGCACTAACACAGACACACTAACGCAGACACACTAACGCAGACACACTAACGCAGACACTAACGCAGATGCACTAGCAGACACACTAACACAGACACAATAACACAGACACTAAAGCAGTTGCACTAACACTAACACAGACACACTAACGCAAACACAATAACTCAGACACTAACGCAGACACACTAACACATGGCACTAACACAGACACTAACGCAGACGCACTAACACAGACACACTAACGCAGACACACTAACGCAGACACTAACGCAGATGCACTAGCAGACACACTAACACAGACACAACACAGACACTAAAGCAGATGCACTAACACTAACACAGACACACTAACGCAAACACAATAACTCAGACACTAACGCAGATGCACTAACAGACACACTAACACAGACACAATAACGCAGACACTAACGCAGATGCACTAGCAGACACACTAACACAGACACAATAACACAGACACTAAAGCAAATGCACTAACACTAACACAAACACACTAACGCAAACACAGTAACTCAGACACTAACACAGATGCACTAACAGACACACTAACAGACACAATAACGCAGACACTAACGCAGATGCACTAACATAGACACAGACACAGACATAATAACGCAGACACACTAACACATGGCACTAACGCAGACACTAACGCAGATGCACTAACAGACACACTAACACTAACACAGACACACTAACACAGACACAATAACGCAGACACACTAACACATGGCACTAACGCAGACACTAACGCAGATGCACTAACAGACACACTAACACTAACACAGACACACTAACACAGACACAATAACGCAGACACACTAACACATGGCATTAACACAGACACTAACACAGATGCACTAACATACACTAAAGCAGACACAAAAACGCAGACACACTAACACAAGGCACTAACACAGACACTAATGCAGATGCTCTAACATAGACAGTAACACAGACACAATAACGCAGACACTAAAGCAGATGCACTAACATAGACAGTAACACAGACACAATAACGCAGACACACTAACACAAGGCACTAAGGCAGAGACACTAACACAGACACACTAGCACATGGCACCGTCAACACCACTGTCAACAAACCTGAGTGAACGTGTGAATGTGAGGAGACGACAGCATACAAATATCCCAGTTCACCAAACACTCTATTTCCATGATCCCTCCAGATCTGCTCCTTTACCTAAGAAAAAATCTACTGATCAAAGGCTTGACTGAATAAATGTGTTTTCAGCCTCGACTTGAACACTGAGACTGTGCCTGAGTCCCGAACACTGATTAGAAGGCTGTTCCATAACTGTGGGGTTTATAAGAGAAACATCTGCCCCCTGCTGGAGTCTTTATTTGAGGAACCAACAGATAGCCAGCACCTACTTCTAAGTAGGCCTGGAGGATCATACTGGTACAGAAGTTCACTCAGATACTGCGGCGTGAAAGCGTTAAGTGCTTTATACGTCAGTAGTAATATTTTATAATCAGTGTGAGATGTAATTGGAAGCAGTGTAGATGATTAAAACAGGGCTGATGTGCTCATATTTCCTAGATCTAGTGAGGACTCTTGCTGCTGCATTCTAAACTAACTAAAGTTTATTTCTGCACTTACTCCAACATCCAGACACTAAAGCGTTACAGTAGTCTAATCTAGATGTTACAAAAGCATCTACTAGTTTTTCTGCATCCTGTAACGACATCATATTTCTAATTTTAGCAATATTTCTTAGGTGAAAGAAGGCGATCCTGGTGATATTATTCACGGGAGCCTCAAACGAAAGACTAGTCTTTGACTGCTGTACACACTGAGTTGAGCAGAAGAAAGTTACCAAGCATCCACTGTCTAATGTCCCTTGCACACTTCTCAACATTGTTAATCTGATCTCTCTCATCTAGATTTGCTGAAATATACAGCTGTGTATCATCAGCATAGCAATGGAAGCGAATACCATGTTTATGAATAATTTCACCAAGAGGCAGCATATATAAAGAGAAAAGCAGTGGGCCTAAGACAGATCCTTGAGGAACACCAAACTTTACCTCAGAGAGTGTGGAGAACTCACCATTTACATCAACAAACTGATAGCGATCAGTGAAATAAGACCTGAGCCAAGAGAGAGCTGTTCCCCTTTATTCCAATAACGTTCTCAAGTCTAGCAAGTAGTATAGTGTGACCTACACTACAGTCGCCCTACACTACAGATCCCCTACACTACAGATCCCCTACACTACATTCAACCTACACTACAGATGCCTTACACTACAGATGATCTACACTACAGGTCAAGAAATGTTCAAGTGCCTGTTGCCATGATGCAGCTCACATTAAGTAGCCAATAACTTTGTAAAAAAAAAAATATAATAAAAAAAAAAAAAAAAAAAATCTGAAGAGCACTCAGACTAAATCTGTCTCCTCTCTCTCTCTCTCTCTCTCTCTCTCTCTCTCTCTCTCTCTCTCACACTCTTTCTTTCTCACTCTACGCTTTCTCTCTCCACCAGGTTGGTTCACCATGGGGGTTCCTGTGCTCGGGTGTCTTTATTGCTTCGCGCAGGTTGGACTGGAAGTGGACAGAAAGAGGAAATGAAGATTGTGTGTACATTTTCATTATGGTTAACCACACAATGCTGTATTGAGACAGGTCTGGTGCAGTGAGATAAGGGGTGGCGGTGTGGTGCAGTGAGATGAGGGTGGTGGTGTGGTGCAGTGAGACAGGTGAGGTAGTGTGGGGCAGTGAAATGGGGGTGGTGGTGTGGTGCAGTGAGACAGGTGAGGTAGTGTGGGGCAGTGAGACAGGTGTGGTGCAGTAACATAGATCTGGTGCAGTGAGACGGGGTGGCGGTGTGGTGCAGTGAGATGAGGGTGGTAGTGTGCAGTGATGGGGTGAGGTGGTGTGGACAATACTGAGGACAATAAAAACAACAGAGGACAATTCTTTGGAAATAGAAGACATGGGGTCAGCAGCAGGAGATAGTGTTAATAATCAGATGGTAAATGACAGTGTAATAACAGATGATGTTACAGAAGAAGCCAGTATGGGCAGTGAACCTGACATGGAGGTAACAGAAATGGACTTGGAAGATGCTACACAGGACAATGAAGATAGCGAATATGAGGAGGAGGAGAGGAAAAACAACAATGTTGGTGCAAAGAAAAAGAACAACAGAACCCCCTCAACATACACACTGGATGAAATTAATAACTTTCTGGAGAATCTGTGGAAGTTTCTGACTACTTTCCGGATCCAGACAAATTCCTTGTATTTACAGCAAAAATACAAAAAAACGCCCCTTTGTGCAACTAAGCAAAAATAAGAGGTTTGTGAGATGAGGGTGGTAGTGTGCAGTGATAGGGTAAGGTGGTGTGCTGCAGTGAGATGGGTGTGGTGCAGTGTGACAGGTGTGGTGTTGTGGTGCACTGAGATGGGGGTAGTAGTGTGCAGTAAAACAGGTGAGGTGGTGTGGTGCAGTGAGACAGGTGTGGTGGTGTGGTGCAGTGAGATAGGTGGGGTGGTAGTGTGCAGTAAAACAGGTGAGGTGGTGTGGTGCAGTGAGACTGGTGTGGTAGTGTGGTGCAGTGAAATGGGGTGGTGTAGTGAGACGTCTGTTGTGCAGTCAGACGGGTGTGGTGGTGTGGTTCAGTGAGATAGAGTGGTGTAGTGAGACGGCTGTGGTGCAGTGAGACGGGTATGGTGAGACAAGTGTGGTGATGATGGTATGATGATGGTGGTGGGGATGATGGTATGGTAATAGTGGTGGTGATGTATGATAATGGTTGTGATGATGATGATGATGATGATGGTGGTGATAATTGTGATTTACAAATGCAATATTGTAAAATTCCCTATTAAACTTTTTATTTCTGAAGAAAACCAATCAGAACTCTATCGCTGTCACTCAGAGGAACCAGAAGATGCTTGCCTTTGCATAAATAATCTTATAGGGTTCTGTGTGTTATTTCACTCTCCTCTCTCTCAGATCTGCTTCCAGTTTTAACTCTAGCTCCCTGCCTCTCTCTCTCTCTCTCTCTCTCTCTCTGTCTCTCTCTCTCTCCCCACTTCTCCCTTTCTCTCTCTCTCTCTCTCTCTCTCTCTCTCTTTCTGGTGCATGCTGGGAGGTCGCGGGTGAGAGCAGCGTGTGGATTGAGAGCGAAAGGTGGGTTATATGTATGTGTGTGGGAGCAGAGGGTAGCAGTGGGTGGAAACACCTCACAAGGGGCGGAGTGAATGCAGGTGGTGTGGCTGCTGCACTGCACCTCTGTTGTTACCTTTTCACTCTAAACTTGTGCGGCTTCACCTACATTTCCCTCCATCACATCACTGCTGAAGAAGGGAAGAGGACAGAAACAAAGAGCAGTGATGTGATGGAGGGAAATGGAGGTGTCTTATATTTTGGAAATAGAAGACATGGGGTCAGCAGCAGGAGATAGTGTTAATAATGAGATGGAAAATGACAGTGTAATAACAGATGATGTTACAGAAGAAGCCAGTATGGACAGTGAACCTGACATGGAGGTAACAGAAATGAACTTGTAAGATGCTACACAGGACAATGAAGATAGCGAATATGAGGAGGAGGAGAGGGAGAACAACAATGTTGCTGCAAATAAAAAAGAACACCAGAACCCCCTCAACATACACACTAGATTAATAACTTTCTGGAGAATCTGTGGAAGTATCTGACTAAGCAAAAATAAGAGGTCTCGCTTGTGGAAAATGGCAACAAGGCTCTTAGAAAAAAGACAATAAAACAAATGCAAAAAATTACTAGGTCACGTCACAAGAGTGTTCTCTCTCTCCCACATCTGCTCTTCTTTTCTCTTTCATCTCTTCTACAGGGATAAGTTAAGAGTTGGCACTTTAGTCATAAATTGGGGGCTAGAAAAACCTTGGGAATAGGGGATGAGGTGGGAAGACCAACTCTTCTTTGGTCATGGGTCAAATTTCAGTGCTGGAAAAGCAACTTTTAATTTCAAAAAGACTAAAAGCAACCATCAGCAAAAGCACTAAGAGCAGAGCAGAGCGGCGCTCTATTGGTACAAGCTGAACTCCCTGGACAATAAACTGGACTACATCTGACTCAGCGAACCACACGGCGAGAGTTTAGAGACTGTTGCGTCTTTGTTTTCACGGAGACGTGGCTCAGTGACAGAGTTAAGAAGCCGCCATCCAGCTAGACAGGCTAACCGTGTTTCGAGCCGACAAAAACGCAGCTCTGTGCGGTGACTTGCGGTGGTGGCATGTGTGTTTATATTAACACGGAATGATGTAAGAACTTTGTGCTTGTTTCACGCTACTGCTCATCGCTAGTGGAGTTTGTGACTGTTAGATGCAGACCTTTTTATTTGCCACGGTAATTCACCACTGTTTTTATTGTCGGAGTGTACATTTCTCCCAGTGCTAATGCTAAGGAGGCACTGAGTGAACTCTACAGTGCTATTAGCGACCTGCAGAATGCTCACCCTGACGGATTGTTTATTATCGCCGGAGATTTCAACCATGCGAATCTCAGGACTGTGCTCCCTAAACTCCATCAGCATGTGGACTTTTCAACGAGAGAATAGAACACACTGGATCTTGTTTACACAAACATCCCCGGCGCGTATCGTGCGGAGCCCCGCCCCCATCTCAGATACTCAGACCACTGCTCTGTTATGTTAATTCCAGCATACAGACCGCTCGTCAGACGCTCTAAACCGGTTCTGAAACAGGTGAAAACCTGGCCAGAAGGAGCTACTTCTGCTCTTCAGAACTGTTTTGAGTGCACTGACTGGGACATGTTTAGAGAGGCTGCAACCAACGGTGATTCCATCAACTTGGAGGAGTACACATCATCAGTGACCAGCTACATCAGCAAGTGCGTTGTTGATGTGAACATCTCCAAGACCATCACTACATGCTCCAACCAGAAGCCGTGGATGACTGCAAATGTGCGTGCGCTGCTGAAACAAAGAGACCCTGCCTTTAGATCAGGGGACAAGGCGGCCTTAAAAACAGCAAGGGCCAAACTGTCTCGTGCCATCAGAGAGGCGAAGCGCGCACACGCAAAGAAAATCCACAACCACTTCCAGGACAGCGGAGACACTCGGCGCATGTGGCAGGGCATCCAGGCGATCACGAATTACAAGACAAAATCACCTGGTTGTGACCGTGACCCCTCCCTCCCAGATGCGCTGAACGACTTCTACGCCCGGTTTGAGGTACAGAACAATGTGAATGCGAGGAAGACCACCCCTTCTCCCACTGACCAGGTGCTCTGTCTAACCACAGCTGAAGTGAGAAAACTCTAAGAGAACCAAAGAGATGGTTGTGGACTTCAGTAGAGCACAGTGCGACCAATCTCCACTGATTATTGATGGATCCTCAGTGGAGATCGTCAAGAGCACCAAATTCCTTGGTGTTCATCTGGCAGACAACCTCACCTGGTCACTCAACACCAGCTCCATCACAAAGAAAGCCCAGCAGCGTCTCTACTTCCTGAAAAGGCTGAGGAAAACCCACATCCCTCCCCCCATCCTGACTATGTTCTACAAAGGGACCATTGAGAGGCTCTTGAGCAGCTGCATCACTGCCTGGTTTGGGAACTGCACCGTCTCGGACCGCAAGACCCTACAGAAGATAGTGAGGACAGCTGAGAAGTCTCCCCTCTATCATGGACATTTACACCACATGCTGCATCTGAAAAGCAAACAGCATTGTGGACGACCACACACACCCCTCAAACACACTTTTTACCCTCTTGCCATCAGGGAAACGGTTCCGAAGCATTCGGGCCGCCACAACAAGACTGTGCAACAGTTTCTTTCCACAAGCCATCAGGCTTCTCAACACACAGAAATGAAACGGAACTCACACACACACACACACACACACACACACAGACACACATTTACTCAAATGTGTGTTACCGAACTGTAAAATTTTTTACTGGACTTAACACTTAACACACACTCATCACTCATCTCAATCCATTCCACCACCATTCATTTATTATTCTCGACTGTACCACACTCTTAACTGCTGTTTTTTGCACATTTAATATTTATCACTGTACTGTCATTTATACTGTTTACATGCTGTTTTTTGCACCTTCGACTGCTGCTGTATTTTTGCACTACATTGTACTGTTTATAGTCAATTCTGGGGTATAGTTTTTATTTTTTAAGTTTTTACAGTCTTGTCGTACAGTACTGTATAATCAAGTATACAGTAGGTTTACTGGTCGGCGCTATATTGGGTTTTGTGTTTTGTCTTGTGTCGTCTGTCTGCACTAGGTTGCACTCGATGCACTTTATGTAGCTTGTGTTGTAGCTCTATGTTGTTTTGTTTGTTGTTGTTTAGTGTAGCACCAGGCTTCCAGAGGAACGTTGTCTCATTTTTACTGTGTACTGTGTACCACTGTGTATAGTAGAAATGACAATAAAAGCCGCTTGACTTGACTTGTCTTTTGACTTGAAATCAGGAATTATTTTTTTATTTATAAATGTTTATGCCTCAAACACAGGAATTGAGCGAGTAAAAACTTTTTATAAAACGAGAGACGTAATCACGCAACATAGCAGCAACCACGTTGTAGTCATGGGTGGAGACTGGAACTGCAGTGGAATCTACAGAGGACAGGAACGCAGAAGAACCACATATCCAATCTTCTGTAATTTTAGATGAAATAATTAAAACGTGAATTTATAGATTCATGGAAAGAAAAAAACAGGCAGTAAAACAATACAAATAAATAAAAACAACTGACACAAGAATAAATTCTGCAACATCAGATAGATTTTATGTTACAGAAACAACATTTAAAGGGTATTATTTAAAGCTAAGCTCCTATCTCCATGAGCAGGCCAAGGGAGACCTCATCAGAGCACAAATCTCCAACATCAAAGACATCGATGCCCCAAAGTTCTGCTTCTTCAGCCTGGAACGGAAAATCCCATGACACAATCAAATGCTGCACCTAAAACATCCTGATGGCAGCGTAATTACATCATCTAGAGAAATAAGAAAAATTACAGTGCATTTCTACAAAGACATATCACGAGGATGCCACTGATCCACAGTGCAGAGAGGAACTAATAAAGGAACTTCCAAAGTTAACGTAAGGACAAGTGGAAGAGTTGGACATTGACAATAAACCTCAAGAACTAGCTACTGCAGTACAGCAGCTGTCTACAGGACGAGCACCAGGCATGTCATGAACTTAAAGGAGATCAACATATCAAGGACAATGATGATTTACCAGTCAGTTTAAAAAAGTTTGTTCTCCATTTTAAGAATAAACAGGACAGGAAACCAGCCATGCTACTGCGTGAATCAAGAACCCTTTTTTAGTAACCCACTGATTCCTGCAAGGATTCAGTGTGCTGCGGCCACAAACAGACATGTAGCGCACAACAACTCCACCAATGCTACAACATGCCCATTCTGTGGGCATATATATATATATATATATATATATATATATATATATATATATATATATATATATATATATATATATATATATACAGTGGAACCTCGGGTTACGAACGCCCGCATACGTATAATTCAGGTTACGAATTGCAGTTCATCAAAATTTTGCCCTGGTTACGAACAATATATCGGGATACGAACGTCGCTCACCAAAAATCGCAGGCAAGTTGGTTGTTTTGCTCTATCCACGCAGCTCGTCACATCAGTTAGCGTCCTGTGTCCCTAGCGAGCATCGTGTTACTTATCCGCTTGAACTTTTCCGGCAGCAGCGTAACAACTCGTTAGTTGATGCTCGTGGAATGATGAGATGGACAACATTAGCCGATGCATAACCACTTTACTTGTTTTTATGAAGATAGATTAGCAGGGTTACAGTCTTTTCCAGTACAATACCCATAATGAATTTCACTCTGGACTTCAATACCAACTGATAGTAGCCTTAAAGAAACAGCTCTCATTTTCCTCTAATGCAACAATTGTCTCAGCGTTCGTGTTAATAACACTGTCTTTAATATTCTATAATATAATATATAATAATATATAATAATATAATATAATAAGATTCTCCTTCAAACAATAACTCTCCCTCCTCCCCTTCTCTGACGTCGTCTCCTGCAGCGAGTCTTCTCAAAGGAAAGTACCGGTAAAGATCTTTTCCTCTTTTGTATGTTTTTATGTGGTATGATTTTAATATAACATGTTAAAAGTAAATAATATTAGTGAATATTGGCTTTATTTTTATTTAAGTAATATTTTGGTTGTCCAGAACGAATTACCGAAGTTTCTGTTCATTATTATGGGGAAATTTGTATCGGGATACGAACTTTTCAGGTTACTGAATAAAGTACCGGAACGAATTAAATTCGTAACCCGAGGTTCCACTGTATATATATATATATATATATATATATATATATATATATATATATATATATATATATATATATATATATACATACATACATACATACACATACACATACATACAGCGGGGAAAATAAGTATTTGACACGTCAGCATTTTGAATTCATACAAAGAAATCAGAACATTTAAGTATACAAGTTGAGTCATAGGTCATGGGCACCGAGATGTGAGAGTGGTGACCAGCGCTAGTGTGTAGGAGTGCAGCCTGGCTGCAGGAAAGATGGCTTGACCATAAAAATGTTGTGGTGGCGTCAGGGATGAACAGTGCGGTGGTTCTATTCATGAACACCTTAAAAAGGGTGGCCAAACTGAACACGGATGGGATTGTAGTCTGGGGTTCACTTATTCATGTGTTTCCCCTTTTAAGCCCATCCAAAAAAGTGACATTGTCTAGTGATATTGTATGTAATGTATTGATGAAGCGATCTTAGTGAGAGACAACTCCCGATATGGAAGGTTCTTCTCTCCGATTAAAATGATCCCAATCGGATGTAAGTCTGACCTGGTGAAGCATGCGGTGTCCTTCAAGTCAAGTCAAGTCAAAAAGCTTTTATTGTCATTTCTACTCTACACAGTGGTATACAGTACACAGTTAAAACGGGACATTCCTCCAAAACCCTGGTGCTACACTAAACAACATAGATCTACAACACAACACAAAGCTACATAAAGTGCTTCGAGTGCAAACAGTACAGACAAAAAACAGTGCAAACAGAGGGACAATACACATAACAAGATCGTGCCGACCAGTAAATCTATACTCTGTATACTCTGAATATACAGTACTGTGCAAAGAGAACTACCAAGACTATAACTAAGAATAAATATAAACAGACACAATGCAGTGCAGAAAACAGCATGTAAACGGTGTAATACGGTTGAGTATAAATAATAATAAATAAATGATGGTGGAATGGATTGAGATGAGTAATGAGTGTGTGTGTGTGTGAAAGAGAGAGAGAGTTCCAGTTCAGTTCTATATTGAGGAGCCTGATGGCTTGCTGGAAAAAGCTGTTGCGCAGTCTGGAAGTGACAGGCCGAATGCTTCTGAACTGCTTTTCTGATGGCAGGAGGGTGAAGAGTGTATGTAAGGGGTGTGTGTAAGGGGTGTATGTGTATGTGTTTGTGTGTGTGTGTGGTGTGTGGTCATCCACAATGCTGTTGGCTTTGCGGATGCAGCGTGTGGTGTAAATTTCCATGATAGAGGGGAGAGAGACTCTGATGATCTCAGCTGTCCTCACTATCCTCTGTAGGAAGTAGAGACGCTGCTGGGCTCTTGGTGATGGAGCTGGTGTTGAGTGACCAGGTGAGGTTATCCGCCAAGTGAACACCAAGGAATTTGGTGCTTTTGACGATCTCCACTGAGGATCCATCAAAGATCAGTGGAGAATGGTCACTCTGTGTTCTCCTGAAGTTAACAACCATCTTTTTGGTTTGTCAACGTTCAGAGACAGTTTGTTTGCGCCACACCAGGCTATTAACTGTTGCACCTCCTCTCTGTATGCTGACTCATCGTTCTTGCTAATGAGACCCACCACGGTCGTGTCATCAGCGAACTTGACGATGTGGTTCGAGCTGTGCATTGCTACCCAGTCGTAAGTCAGCAGAGTGAACAGCAGTGGACTGAGCACACAGCCCTGAGGGGCCCCAGTGCTCAGTGTGGTGGTGTTAGAGATGCTGTTCCCGATCCAGACTGACTGAGGTCTCCCAGTCAGGAAGTCCAGGATCCAGTTGCAGGCCCAGTAGGCTCAGCTTCTCAATTAGGCGCTGAGAGATGATTGTATTGAATGCTGAGCTGAAGTTTATCAGCGGTGCAGAGCTGTCACTAGGAGACACCAGTCACTACACCAGTGCAAGGGGACGAGGGAGACACAATGTCTGATTCAGTCTTTAATCCAGACTCTCAGGAAGAACCGTTAAATGTATTATATAGCTCTGAGGACATTAAAGAGTTTTTAAGAACCACCAAGTGGCAAAAGGAGTTGAGGAGTTTTTCCCGGACCGCAAGCAGTTCGTCAAGCACTTTGTCATTGATATAATGCACTTTAGAAGAGAAGAAGCTTTTACCGATCAAGAACTTTTTAGGTTAAAAAATCTGATAACGAAGGTCAGTAGGGAGAATGCTGCGGAAGACTGATGGTGTGTGGTGTTTTATTTTTAGTTCTTTTAGCATTTGTTTGTGTTACTTTTATTACGTTTTTTAATGAACAGGTTTCAAGTTGCGAACCCAGCCATTAGCGAGGCACAAGCCAGTGCATTCTTAGTGCTGGTCCCAAGCCCAGGTAAATGGGGAGGGTTGTGTTAGGAAGGGCATCCAGCTTAAAACATGTGCCAAATCAAACATGCGGATCACAAATGAGAATTTCATACCGGATCGGTTGAGGCACGGGTTAACAACGACCGTCACAGGTATCGTTAGCCGACAGGGTACCGGTGGAAATTGGGCTACTGTTGGCCGAAGGAGGAGAAGGAGAGGAGGAAGATGTCTACACAGACGGCATGCCGAGGAAGAGCACCACATATGCCTTATTTGCTTTGAGGATGTTGATGGAGAAGTATAGAGAAGGACAGAAGGAATTGCATTGTGTATTTGTGCATTTAGAGAAAGCGTATGACAGGGTGCCGAGAGAGAGAGCTGTGGTACTGTATGAGGATGTCAGGTGTGTCAGAGAAGTATGTGAGGGTGGTGCAGGACATGTATGAGGACAGTGTGACAGCAGTGAAATGTGCAGTAGGAATGACAGACTGGTTCAGGGTGAGGGTTGGATTGCATCAAGGATTGGCATATTTACCTGCATAAATGGAGGTAAGGTGTTAAGGTGTTAAGATGTTAAGGTTTTCGTTGGGAGTGACGAGGATGGACAAGATTAGAAATGAGTTTATTAGAGGGACAACGCATGTAGGATGTTTTGGTGACAAGGTGAGGGAGGCGAGATTGAGATGGTTTGGACATGTGCAGAGTAGGGACATGAATTATATTGGTAGATGAATGCTGAGGATGGAGCCACCAGGTAAGAGGAAAAGAGGAAGGCCAAGGAGGAGGTTCATGGATGTGGTGAGGGAAGACATGCAGGTAGTTGGTGTGAAAGAGGCAGATGTGGAGGACAGGGTGGTATGGAGACGGATGATCCGCTGTGGCGACCCCTAATGGGAACAGTCAAGTTGCGAGTCTTAATATTAATGAAGCGAGGGATTATGGAAAGAGAGCAAAGCTTTATGATCTTATAAGACACAAGCATGTGGATGTTGTTATGCTACAGGAGACCCACAGTGACAGCAGTAATGCTGCTGATTTGGTGAAGGAGTGGGACGGGTTGGTGATTTTAAGCCATAACACATCACTTAGTGGTGGTGTTGCCCTGCTTTTTAGTCGCAATTTTATTCCTGTTTCTTACATTGTAGAGGAAATTTTAAACGGGAGGCTTTTAAAAGTAAATGTTTTTTATGAGAATGAGGTTTTAGTTTTCTTTTTTTTTTAGTTATCTGTGTGTACGCTCCCACCAGTGCAGTGGAGAGAATGACGTTTTTACACAAACTTAACAATGTTATTTTAAACTTCAGCACTGCAGAGTTTTTAGTTTTGGAAGGAGATTTTAATTGTCCATCAGACAATTCAGAAATCATGCAGAGCCTCATGTAGCTTCCCGTAAACGTCTGTGGGAGTTGGTGGAGACCCACGATCTTTGTGACGTATGGAGAAATTTAAATAAAAAACAGAGACAGTACACGTGGGCTCACTCCAAAGACAACACGCTCTCCCTGGAGAGATTAGATACATTTTTATTGTTTTAAGCATCAGCTAAGTTTTTTTTTTACAAGATGTTCTATTTTCCAGTAGGCATCTCAGCTCATTGTATGGTTCAGTGTACTATCACTAAAAAGAATATTAAACCTAAGAGGAGCTACTGGCATTTTAACACCGCACTTTTAGAGAATGCTATTTTTAGAGAGGCTTTTAACTCCCTACAGCAGTGGTGGGATGTGATTTATTTATTTATTTATTTATTTATTTATTTATTTATTTGACAGGAACAGTGTACATTAATTAACATTACTGTAAATGCACCAGAATTAGCCAAAAGGCTATTTTTCATCCGTTGTTCCTGGACAGATCTTAAAATTGTCAACCTAAAAACAAAGAATTACAGAGAACAATACAAATATATAAAAATAGTAAAACAGATATAATTCTTCAAATCTTATTGCTAAATTTTACTATAAAACAGCAAGTTGGGTTAAAGGAAAAACACCTATTCTTATTAATGCTGACATATCTGATGTACTAAGAACCAGTTTTTTAAATGCTTTTTAAACAAAGTGTATGTGGTGAGTTCTCTAATGTTCTGAGGTACAGAGTTCCACTCCTTTGCAGCTGTAACTGAAAAGGCACTCTGACTAAATACACTTTTCCTCAGAGGAACAACACAGTCTCCTCGGACCGACCCTCGTGTTACACTCTGTGTGGTATTTTTAATGTTTACAAACTGACTAAGTGGCGGAGATGACAGACCATGGATGATTTTATATAACAGCCAAAGGTTTGAATACTTAATGACATTTTCCCAACTTAAAAACGTATGCTTTTGTAAAATGGCACAGTGATGATATCGTAATGTTTTTTTTATCCACAATTTTGATTGTCTGTTTTTAAAGTGACTCCAAAGATTTTAATGTTGTTTTATTTGCCTGTGACCAGGTTGTAAGAGAGTAAGTGATGTGAGGCATAACCATGCTATACATAAACATTTTAGCTGCCTGAAGTGACAGGTTGGATCTTATGAACTGAAAATTTGCAATATTAAATTTGACTCGATTGCAGACCTTTTTATCTGTGATTTAAAGTCAATTATGATACCTAAGTATTTGAATTCTGACACACTTTTTATTCTTTCCCCTGTCACATAAATATCTGCCTGATTATTTGCAATGTTTGATTTAGAAAAAAACATTGAAACAGTTTTATTTACATTAAGTTTTAAGCAGGATTGATTTAGCCATTCAAAAACTTGGACCATCGACTGTGTAAGTTTTTCAGCTACTTGTTTCGTGTTTTCACCATGGGTATAAATGACTGTGTCATCTGCATACATCTGAATATAGACATCTGCACAAACTGAAGGGAGATCGTTAATATAAAGTGAAAATAGCAGTGGCCCAAAAATAGAACCTTGAGGAACCCCTGTGGACATGACGAGGGGTGGTGAGTGGTAATCACTGATCCTAACTGACTGTGAGCGATTTGATAGATATGATTCTATCCATTTTATTGCATCTAAGGAGAAATTGAATTTGCTTAGTTTGGTTAATAATATTTTATGGTTTACAGTGTCAAAAGCTTTTTTTAAAATCGAGAAACACAGCTCCAACCACACCACCTTTGTGGTAGAGCGGCCTTACGGGTTCGCCTTCTACCCAAATGATGGAAATACTCGCTGTGATGTTGCGTTTAAAGTGGTGGGTTTTTACAGCATGCTCAAGTGCAAAGCCCAAAATACATACAACTCCACAGAAAAGAAACAGTGGCAAAATAACAAAACAAAGAGAATTACAAGGAAAGTAAAGAAACCTATATATAAGTCGAGGTTGAAAACGTATTTATTTAGTCAAGCCTTTTATCAGTAGATTTCTCTTAGGTAAAGGCACAGATCTGGAGGGAACATGGATATAGAGTGTTTGGTGAACTGGTATATTTGTATGCTGTCGTCCCCTCACATTCACACGTTCACTCAGGTTTGTTGACGGTGGTGTGGTGGGTCGTCTCTTATCCCAGAGATCCCTCATGTCTGTGTTACCTTCTGGTTCTCCCTTTTAGTTATGCTGCCATAGCGAGTCTTGCCGGAGTCCAAACTGCACAGTGACATTAACTTTCGTACACCAATAGTTACACTTAATAATCCATATCCTTCTCTTCCCGTCACCCTCTCTCTCTCTCTCTCTCTTTCGGTCGAGTTAAACATGCTCCTGAGGCTCCAGTGACCAGTGTTCCTGCCCCTCTCCCCTCCTTGGATCTTCACACTTCTGTGCAGCTCGGGACGGTCTCTTAATTCGGAGTAGAACGGGTGCTTTGAGGACGGATTGGACTGTAGTTGGTGTCGGCGGTCTGCTGCACTGACTCGGGAGTGCAGTTTGCTTCTGATCATCATCACTGTACCCCACAACATTGTATATCTGCTTCAAATGGACATTTGGTGCAACCCAGATGAGGATGGGTTCCCTCTTGAGTCTGGTTCCTCTCAAGGTTTCTTCCTTCATCTCGGGGAGTTTTTCCTTGCCACAGTTGCTCATCAGGGACAAACATACTTACAAAGAACATATTTATGTTTAATCACCACATTATCTGTGTAAAGCTGCTTTGAGACAATGTTCATTGTTAAAAGCGCTATACAAATAAAAATGAATTGAATTGAATTGAATTGAAATATACAAAGTAGGCGCACCTGCTCATGTGCATTCACTACAATAGCTCTCCAATTTCACTACTTCCACAATACAACACTCCTACAACTCCCACACTGAATTGAAGTAGGAGACCGGTTTATAAAGCGTAAGCCCCTCCCCTTGGACTCAACCATTTCCCCCAAAGGAGTTGGAACTTGTGACCAGTCATATATAATTTTATAACAATATATATAATAATAAAGAGTAACATAGTATATCATAATAAATCACAATTAGTAAACAATAGCAATAATAACAATAACAAAAATTATAACAATAAAAAAAAATATCCCATCAACATAAACTTGCCGACTTCCGGTTTTACCGCGCATGCGTGACGCAGCGCTTTAAAGCCAGCCACTATTCAGCGCTCCGGTTGGCTGCTATCCAAACCCAACCCGGAAGACCGACGCAACAAACAGGTGAGTACACAAAGTTTTAGGAAGTCCTTCCGTTTGTGTGTGTGTGTGTGTGTGTGTGTGTGTGTGTGTGTGTGCGCTTATTGTCCGGGATGAGAGATGAGAGAATGAAGTGAGTGTGTGTGTGCGAGCGGCGTGCTACCTGGCGTGTGTGTGCACCCACAGCGCTGTAGCGAGAACAGAGGAGAAGTGAAAGTGTAATGTGTGTGTGTAGCATCATGCTGACCATAGGGACAGTTTACTCTGTCACATCACCTTCCCCCTCTCCAAGCCGCGAGCTTGCCGGGTGGTGAGACAGGTAGTCAGCAGTCAGGTTCTGTTTCCCTGGTCGATGTCTGATTCTGAAGTTGTACGGCTGCAAGGAGAGGTACCACCTGGTCACCCGAGCATTGTGGTCCTTCATGGTGTGGATCCAGGTTAGTGCTCTGTGGTCTGTTTCCTGGGTGAATTCTCTTCCTAGCAGGTAGTACTTCAGGCTCTCCAGGGCCCATTTGATTGCCAGGCATTCTTTTTCAATAGTGGAGTACCGGGTTTCACGTGGCAGCAGTTTCCGACTCAGGAAGGCGACTGGTCTCTGGTTGCCTTCCTCACCCTGGGTCAAGACTGCTCCAATGCCCACCGAGGATGCATCAACCTGGACAGTGAACCGCTTTGTAAAGTCTGGATTACGTAAGACAGGCTCTGCACACATTCCTTCCTTCAGCATGACAAAGGCTGTCTCACAGTCGTCAGTCCACCGTATTGGGTTCCTCACTGCCTTTCCCAGCAGGTTGGTCAGCGGTCCTGCAGTGGTAAAGAAATTTGGGATGAACCGCCGGTACCGCCCCACCAGTCCTAAGAAGGACCTGACCTCCTTCTTAGTTGTAGGCCTCGGGCTGTTGTGAATGGCTTCTACCTTGTCCACTTGGGGCCTTAGCTCTCCGTCACCCAATCGGTAACCCAGGTAGTCTGCCTCAGCCTTGGCCCACACACATTTAGCCACGTTCAGTGTCAGGCCCGCCTCCTGGATCCTCCTCAGGATCTGTTTGAGGTGGTTTAGGTGATCAGCCCAGGTCTCGCTATGGACCACCACATCGTCCAGATACGTGGCCGACCATTCTTCCCCGCCTTGCAGCACTTGGTCCATCAACCTTTGGAACGTTGCTGGTGCCCCGTGTAGGCCTAATGGAAGAACCGTGAACTGGAACAGTCCTAGTGGGGTCCTGTAAGGTCTGGACGTCTTTTCCAGTGGCACCTGCCAATATCCCTTACACAGGTCTAAGGTGGTCACGTACTTGGCTCCCCCGATCTTTTCCAGCAGATCATCAATGCATGGCATCGGGTACGCGTCGAACTGGGACTGGGAGTTTAATCGACGGAAGTCAATGCAGATGCGGAGGGTGTTGTCCTTCTTCGGTACGATGACTACTCCATTCACTGCTTGATGGCTCGATTACTCCCATCGATTACTCTCATCTCCAGCATAGTCCTAACTTCTGCCTTCAGTGGTGCCACCAGCCTCTCAGGTACCCGATACGGTCTCTGTCGAGATGGAGTTGCATTAGTCAGGCGGATCTCGTGGTGTACTAGGTTGGTCCGTCTAGGCCTCTGACGAAACAATGCCGGGTATCGACCAAAGAGCGTTTGCAGCTCAGCCTGTTTGGGTGCCTCCAGGTGTCCGAGGTCTACCTCTGCTGGCTGTGTCTCCCCGCTAGCCTTTGGTTCCGGATGATCCTCCTCCTGATCTTCCTCCACCTTCTGAATGAGCCGTACCGGGTCTGCCTTTTCGCTGGGAGGCTCTTTCCACTCCTTCAGCAGGTTAATATGGTAAGTTTGTTTTGCCTTGCCTTTGTCAGGATGATAGATTTCGTACGACGTCTGCACCAATCCTCCGTACCACACTGTAGGGCCCCTGCCACTTCATAAGGAGCTTACTCGTGGACGTTGGCAGCAACAACAGTACTTTCTGTCCTGGTCGTAGCTCTCTGGAACGGGCTTGCTGGTCATACCACGTCTTCTGGTACTTTTGATCCTTTTGGAGGTTCTCCTCTGCCAGCTTCCTGTAGTTTTCCAGACGATCCCTCATCTCTAGGATGTACTGGACTATGCCCTTTTCAGCCTTCTTTTCTGAACAAGGGTCCTCCAGAGGTCCTTGGACCTGCCATCCGTACAGGAGCTCAAAGGGTGAGAAGCCAGTTGATGCTTGTGGCACCTCCCGGTAGGCAAATAGCAAGAAAGGTAGCCATTTGTCTCAGTCCCTTCCAGTTTCTGACACAAACTTCCGCAGCATGCTTTTGAGCGTTTTATTGAAGCGCTCCACCAGTCCATCTGTCTGCGGGTGGTATGGACTGGTCTTGATAGCCGTGATCCCCAGCTGTCGGTGTAACTGTTTCATCAGCTTTGAGGTGAAGTTAGTCCCTTGGTCCGTGAGGATCTCTTCTGGGATTCCCACCCGAGAAAACAGCTGAATGAGAGCATTTATTATCTTAGGGGTGGTGATGGAGCGGAGAGGAAATGCCTCTGGGTACCTAGTGGCGTAGTCACTGATAACGAGGATATACTGATATCCTGTACTGCTCTTTTCCAGTGGCCCTACTATGTCCATAGCGATGCGTTGGAATGGGACGGCGATTACGGGCAATGGTTGTAGAGGGGCCCTGTCTCGTCGTCGCACAGCACTGGTCTGCTGACAGGTGGGGCATGTGGTACAGTACTTTTGTACATCCGCGTACAACGCCGGCCAGATGAATCGTAAGCTGATACGTAAGTAGGTCTTCTGCAGAGCCAGACGTCCTGCCCAGGGAACTGTATGTGCTAGATGCAGCACCACGGGGCGACAACATCTCGGCACCACCAACCTGGTTACATCCGGGGCTTGCATATAGAGGATATTGTTGTTAATGACGTACTGCTCCCCACACACGTCTGCTTGCTTGCCTTGCAACGCTTTCTCGAATAAAGGTTTTAACGACTTGTCTGCGTGCTGCAGCTCCACGATGTTCACCGGTACAGTCCATCCACTCACCTCCAGTCCTTCGGTACCGGGGTACCAAGTCCTTTCTCTAGCCAACGTTGGCGACGTGATTTTCTGGGCCCCTTGGTCCCGCCCTGCACCAAGCTACTGTCCATGTCAGGCAATGGCTGCAGTCCCGTCTTAGCTCGGGCCCGAGTGACAACTGGACAGGCTAGCTGGACGTTGGATCTCGTTCGTTCTTCCTCCCAGTTTGCTTGTACCAGTTCTGGTAATACCGGTACAACACGTCCCAAAATAACATCCGCCGGTAGGGTTTCCACAACAGCCACAGTGAGCAGGTATGTCTGTCCATTTATGGTCACATTCACCTCTGTTTGGGGGTACTGTTTTACCTCTCCATGCACACATTGTAGCTTTGTGTGATTCGTGAAAGACACACTGGTCACGTGACATCTTTTCACCAGTGACATTGAACTCCCAGTGTCCAACAATGCCTTCAACTCCTTCCCATTAACGGTCACTGGAACGAGTTGAGGGTTCCCCATACAGTTCACTGTACTGTCCTCCTTCCTTGGGACATAACAAAACCCCGTCAGCTTGGCCTTTCTTGCTGGGCACACGGTTGCTTTGTGTCCTGGCTGTTGACAATAATAGCACGTGAGTTTTTGTTCTCTGGTGTCTTTGTCCCCCTTGCTGGCTTGAATGTGGCAGCGAGATTCTCCAGCACTCCATCCACTGGGAGAACTCTTTTGGTCACCTTTCACCGGTTGGAAACGACGACTCTTCTGGTGAGCGTTCCGATACTGCTGGGCAAGTTTGGCAGCAGCTAGCTCAGTTCTCGGCTCCCGTTCCTTTACCCATATCCTGATCTCATATGGCAGGACACAGAGAAACTGCTCCAAGATGACCATCTCACCAATCTCCTCCTTGGTGTGTAGTTCTGGTCGCACCCAATGGTGGTACAAGTGCCTCAGCCGATTATACGTCTCTGAGGGTGTCTCTGCAACTGGGCGGCCCTGCTCCAGTCCTGGATGCAGGACCCTTGGGTCGTACAGGAGGCAACCAATCCTCCTCTCTTTCTTCCTCAGTTGAATCCACTGTTCCCCAGGCTCCATCTTCATCAGTGGTTGCCTGGGTCTGGGAACGAAGCACCATCCTGGCCTTGCGTCCTCTTGGCACTGTCCTGCAAGTAGCCATCCCACTTCTGACACCAAATGTGGTATAGCGGCCTCACGGGTTCACCTTCTACCCAAATGATGGCAATACTCGCTCTGATGTTCCGTGTAAAGTGGTGGGTTTTTACAGCGTGCTCAAGTGCAAAGCCCAAAATACATACAACTCCACAGAAAAGAAACAGTGGCAAAATAACAAAACAAAGAGAATTACAAGGAAAGTAAAGAAACCTATATACAAAGTAGGCGCACCTGCTCATGTGCATTCACTACAATAGCTCTCCAATTTCACTACTTCCACAATACAACACTCCTACAACTCCCACACTGAATTGAAGTAGGAGACCGGTTTATAAAGCGTAAGTCCATCCCCTTGGACTCAGCCATTTCCCCCAAAGGGGTTGGAACTTGTGACCAGTCATATATAATTATATATTGTTATAAAATTATATATGATAAATCACAATTAGTAATAAATCACAATTAGTAAACAATGGCAATAATAACAATAAAAATAACAATAATAACAATAACAAAAATTATAACAATAAAAAAAAAATATCCCATCAACATAAACTTGCCGACTTCCGGTTTTACCGCGCATGCGCGACGCAGCGCTTTAAAGCCAGCCGCTATTCAGCGCTCCGGTTGGCTGCTATCCAAACCCAACCCGGAAGACTGATGCAACAAAAATGCTGACCATAGGGACAGTTCACTCTGTCACAACCTTTATCCAGTAAATGCTTGATATTTTCAATGAAAAAACAATTAGCAGTTTCTGTGGAGTGTTGAGTTCTGAAACCAAATTGCATTGGATGAAAAGAAAATTTAGTGGTATTTAAATGTGTTATTATTTGTTGTGAAATTAGTTTCTCTGCAACTTTTGACACTGTAGATAATGCTAATTAGTCTGTAATTGTCCACTGACAATTCAATTCAATTCAATTTCAATTCACTGGATACAGGTTCAATAAAAAAATTATTGAAGACATCTGCCACTTTGTTTGTATTATTTATAATTTGTCCGTTTATCTTAATTTCCAAAAGTTGTTTCCTTTTTGTGTCCTGTCCTACAAGTTTTTTCAGTTGGTTCCATATTATTTTGGGATCCCCTTTTGCATTTTCTATTATAGTCAAAAAGAAATCTGCTTTGGCCTTGCGTATAGCTTTAACTGTCTTATTCCTCAGTGTTGTAAATAGAATTTTAGCACTAGCTGACTTAGTTTTAATTGCATTTTTTAACGCACAATCCCTCTCTTTTATTAGTTTGAGTATGTCTGTGTTCATCCAGGGAAGTATATTTTTATTGTGTTTGTGTTTAATTTTACAGCTAAAATCTTTAATTGTTCTCTCAATTGTCGCCACAAAAGATTCACAGTCCATTTCACAATTTGTTCCCAACAGTATGTGATCCCAGTCAATCTGCTGGACAGCTCTCTTAAATCCATCTTGACATTTTTTTGGGATTCCCACAAACTCACGCTCTATGACAGAATAATCAAATCTCTTTTTTGAGAGCTTCCTGGCCACAAGGATCAAATTGTGATCAGAAAGACCAGCTAACATGTTGTATGATTTAAATATTTTCTCAGGTTGGTTGGTAAATACCAAATCAATCTGGGTGCTGCTTGATGCTGTGATTCTTGTGGGCCCATTGATCATCTGAACTAGATCAAATTTGTCAGTTATTTTTTTAAGCTTTTTTCTACAAGATGTGTCCTCCCAATTTATATTGATATCCCCCAAGATAATGATATCTTTATTTAGGTTAAATTCTTTCAGTAATTTTTAAAACTTTTCATAAAAAATGGACTCAGAAGAGGGGGGCGATATACGACAATAATTGTAAAAGACATTTGTTGTGATAGTATAATATTTAAGCCCAAGCATTCCAGATCATGATCATTCAGCCATTGAATTTCCTGACACTAAATATTGTTTTTTATGTGTATCATGACGCCGCCACCCTTTGCTCCTTCTCTGTCTCTCCTGAACATATTATAGCCAGGGATGTTAAGTGCTGCAGAGGGGGCATTGTTATAGAGCCAAGTCTCAGACAAACAGAGATAATCCAAATTTGAATTAAGTAACAAATGATTAACTTCTTCTGTTTTTGACATAATGCTTCTTATATTTAAATGCCCACCCAGCAGACCTTTGGGTTTTGCTTTAGGGTCCCAAACGATTTTTGAGTGATTGACAGTTTGAAAGAATGCCCATTTCCGGTGTTTGGCTACCCCTGGATTGAGTCGCTTCCCGTTAGCGGTCGTTACCGTGGTAACGGAGCGGCCATTCAGGAAAGTTTGTTGTTGTTGTTGTCGCGTGTCTGGATCGTACCTCCCCGCATTGATGTTGTTAATTTAGTCTCTTTGGTAAATCTATTATAAAGTAGTGGGTAGACCAAAGTCACAGCCAGTGTATAGGTTCCATAGCCGGTGCTTGCTTTTGTCAAAACATTGTTTGTCTGTTTATATCCCAGATCTTCATATTTTGATGGGTTGACATTTAAATGAAGCAGAGGAAAGATGTAACCAACCATCCGAACTGGATCAACATGAATAGGCTTTAAAATCTTTGTGAGCAAACAATAGACTAGGAACACTGTGACAGCCCCTCTCCCACCTGCAAAATAAAATTTCCTGTCAACAGTACACTCTCAATGTCACAAGAAACATTGCCAGATCCCTAAAAGCTCTGGAGATAGAGACAGTGGAACTCCAGCATTTGGAGGCCACAGGAAATCGAGGACTTATTGAAGCCCCCAAAAGCCAAAAAGCCAAAATGAATGACCTGTTGGACACTGCTGTACAGGGGGCGCTGGTCCACTCACACTTTAGAAGCTTCACTGAGATGGATGCTCCTTCTAAGTTCTTCAGTTTAGAGCAAAAGAATGGACAGAAAAGGTTTATGCATGCTGTGCAAACAGAATCAGGGGATCTTGTGTCAGAGCCTTCTGAAATTTGCCAGCAGACAGTCAGCTTCTATTCAAAACTGTATAGCAGCGAGAGGTAAGGGGCACAGGAGATGGAAGAGATGGTCTCTCTGTTGAGTTCTTTAAGGTAGTCTGGGCAGTTATAGGGCAGGACGTGCTGGAGGTCCTAAGGGAGAGTGTGAAAAGTGGTCAGCTCCCATCAAGCTGCAGCAGAGCCATCTTAACCCTGCTGCCAAAGAAGGGAGACCTGACCCAGCTAACGAACTGGTGCCCTGTGTCACTACTGTGCACTGCCTGCAAGCTGCTGTCAAAAGCATTAGCCTCGAGACTGACGAAAGTGATGGAGCAGATCATTCACCATGACGTAGCTTCCTGTGTTTGACTTGTTTGCCGCGAGTTCCGTGTTTGTATTTCTCTCGGCGTTTTCAAACAAACTTTACTATTTACCTATCCTTTTTTCCTCTTTTAACCCTCTGGAGTCTGAGGGTGTTTTTGGCCCCTTGAGAGATTTTGACATTGGCTCTTACATTTGGTTCTTTTTAGTTGCTTTTAAAATATATTATGGACAAAAGACTTATTACACTGTATTCAGCACAAACTGGGATACCATAATATGTAAACAACTTATATGTGTGTGTTTGTATTTTTGACAAAATAAGGTTTATGTGTGGTTTTTGAAAAAGCAAAAAAAAAAAAACCTCACTGAAATAAGGCCACAAAACCTATAGTAAACATGTTTTCACAAGACTTTTGGAGAACAGATCTTCTAATGTAGGTTTTTTTTTTTTTTATCATGTGAAAATCATCCTGCCTGCTCATTCACATTAAACAATACTTTGATTTAAAATTTAAAAGACACTTTTTACTTTGAAAGGCCATATGTGAAGAGGCGTCGACATGCTGTGACTGACAGCTTCGTAGACAATGGGTCGCATAATGAGGTGCGGATTACATAATGAGCTGTGGATCACTGAGCCAGAATCTGAGTGAAAAGTACAGTACTACAAGAAAGAATGTGTTTCCTTTGTGGTTTATTTAAAATACACATTAGCAGGAACAGCATTAAAAAGGGAATTGTGTAACAATAAAACAATACAGTACAGTATGTATAAAAAATAAAGAGTGCAACAAAAACAATAACAATACACTAAAGTAGGGTTCCTCAAATCCTAGCCTGTAGGGCTACAATACTATGCATTTTATACATATATATATATATATATATATATATATATATATATATATATATATATATATATATATATATGTATATATATATATGTATAGAGTGCAACAATAACAATAAAACAATACACTACAATACTATGCAAAATCCCTGTTCCACTCTTGAAAGCAGATCCTGTTCAACTGAAGACACAGGTGAACATCGATTGCCAGGCATTTTCATGGTGTTTTGTGGTGCTTACCATGCAATGTTTTGCAATGTACACAGCTCTTGCGGCCAGCAGTGGCAACACTTCTGACATCAGAGGACAGTTCAGCTCCTGGAACTGGTACATGATCAGAGTTGGTCCGTTTTGGCACTACATTCTGTGTGACACTACGAAGCCCGGCAATAAGTTGTTCCATAAATTCTTTATGGGACACGTCACCATACAGTTACCTTGTAATTTCACCCTCCTCTGCACAGTGTCTCCTGTATATGCAGAATTTCAAACAGTTAATGTTACAAATGAGCAGATATTGGCAGATTTTTGTTGTAACATTAAAAGGCAATGCTGACAAAAGCTAGGCAGAGATGTCTACAAACAATATTAGTTTTATATGATCAGAATGTAAGACTAAATAACTTTAGTTTTTAACTCATCGTAGCAACTTGCTGGAAAGTCCTTGAATGGGTCGATTCGCTTTTCAAAATGCTTATGCTCCTCGTTGGAATTGCAATCTTTTTCGGATGAAAAGGTAATTTCTTCATCACTGTCCAAAACCATCTGAAGAGCTTCCACACCGGTGTAACGTGTCATCTTTCAAACACAGCTGAATGTGTAATAATCTCAGTGGAATCGCATTGTATTATACCACTGTCCGGGGGCGTGTCACTCAACGTGTGAATTATTTTACCTTTGAATAGCGGTGGGGGCATGTCCAGTGGAAAATCTGTGCCTCTACTTGGTTTCACATGATTTATATATATTGGAAACATATGTTTTTGATTTTACCGACTTATTCTACAACTACAGACTATTTAATTCATTTTTAAAAAATACAACGTTTTGTTTATATAGTGAGCATACACAAATGAAAGTAGACCCTTTACAGATTTAAATGATGTATTACTTTGACATGTTTGATCAAATATGACAGAGCAGTTTAAGCTCTTTTTACTGGCATCTGAAAAAAAAGCACATTTGGGCGCCGACGGTAAATCAGACTCCAGAGGGTTAATAATCCTAAATTGTTTTTGTCTTCCTGACTTGTGCCTGTAGTTTGTTAACTTGTATTCATTGCCTCTTACTCTATCATATCTCTGTATATTAACTCTGTTCGTGATTATAAGCACTATGCCGGCTGTGTGTCTGCCTTTGAGCACAGGCGAGGACGTCTCCCCGCCACCACTACGGGCCTTCGAGATCTTGACCGAGAACCGCTTTGCCCCTCTCCGCGAGATACCGGAACGCGATACCGTGATTCTAGGAGATTCCATCATCCGGCATGTACACGCTACCGGAGCTAAAGGTAAGGTGCACACTCGCTGTTTTCCTGGTGCTCGTGTTCTCGATGTCGCTGCACAGGTACCCGCGATTCTGAACGAGAACTTCAGAGCGGTTGTTCTCTATGCCAGAATGAATGACACCAGGCTGAGGCAAACAGAGATCTTAAAGAGGGACTTCAGGATCCTGGTGGAGACCGTGCGCAGCAAATCACCCACAACAAGGATTATAGTGTCAGGACCTCTTTCAAGTAGCCAGTTAATAGAAACCATATCTATTCCTTGTGTAGCAAACCAAGAATTAAATACACAAGATCCAGAAATAATCTTATTACAGTTAAAACTGAAAAATGCCAGATAAACAATCACAACAAAGTTTGTTCTAAAGTTTGGTCTTTTAAACATTAGATCAGTTGCACCCAAAGCACTGATTGTAAATAAAATTATCACAGAGAATAATCTCTCAGCACTCTGTCTCACTCAGACCTGGATTAAACCAGGTGATTATATGGGTCTAAATGAGTCTACACCGTCAGGATATGTTTATAAGCATGAGCCCCGTCAAACTGGGCGGGGGCTAGTAGGAACCATTTTTAGTGCCTCTCTTAATGTTAGTCAGAGATTAGGATTCAGTTTTAAATCATTTGAAGTGCTCGCTCTTAAAATTGTATTTTCAGACATACATAGAAAACTCACTCTGTTAACCGTGTACAGACCCGCAGGACCCTACGCTGATTTTCTTCAAGAGTTTGCTTGTTTTCTTTCAGACCTCTTGATGAATTTTGATAAAGTGCTGCTTGTGGAAGATTTTAATATTCATGTAGATGATGCAAAGGATGCTCTAGGATTATCATTTGTCAACTTATTAAACTCTTTTGGGGTTAAACAAAACGTCACCAGACCAACTGACCGTTTTAACCACACACTAGACTTAATAATATCCCACGGAGCAGACGTCACTGATATAGATATTTTACCTCAGAGTGATGACATCACAGACCATTACCTCATACTGTACACACTACCGGTAGAGCAGATTAGCCGTGTTTCACCATGTTATCGACTTGGTAGGACCATTGTTCCGACCACTAAGGACAGATTCATAAATAACATGCCTGATTTCTCACTAAACCCATAACTGCTAATAAAATTGAAATGAAATGGTTAACAACATAGACCTTATCCTCACTAGCACATTAGACACTGTTGCCCCCATCCGGTAAAAAAGGTTAGATTTGTTAACTACAAATCAGGGATCTGTAGTCCCTCTTTAAGATCTCTGTTCCAGACGGTTAATATAATCCAAATTATTTTACAAGTAACCCTGTAGACAGCAGTGTAATTGTAGCAGACAATCAACTACAAGGCTTCACTCCTATTCACGAGAATGACTTAATTTCATTAATCTCCTCATCTAAATCATCAACCTGCATTCTTGATCCCCTGCCTACAAGTTTCTTTAAACAGATAACTCCAGAGGTAATTGAACCTGTTTTAAAAATAATAAACTATTCCAATAGCACTGGTTATGTACCAAAATCCTTCAAACTGGCAGTTATCCACCCCCTCATTAAGAAACCTGACCTTGACCCATGTCAGCTGTCCAACTACAGACCAATATCAAATCTCCCCTTTATATCCAAAATTTTAGAAAAGGTTGTAGCACAGCAGTTATGCTCACACCTACTTATGAATAACATTTTTGAAATGTATCAGTCAGGATTTCGGCCTCATCATAGCACAGAGACGGCGCTAGTTAAGATGGTAAATGACCTGTTATTGGCTTCTGATCAGGGTTTTGTCTCCTTACTTGTTTTGCTCAACCTTAGTGCAGCTTTTGACACCATTGATCACACTATACTACTTGCTAGACTTGAGAACGTTGTTGGAATAAAGGGAACAGCTCTCTCTTGGCTCGGGTATTATTTGACTGATCGCTATCAGTTTGTTGATGTAAATGGTGAGTTCTCCACACTCTCTGAGGTAAAGTTTGGTGTTCCTCAAGGATCTGTCTTAGGCCCACTGCTTTTCTCTTTATATATGCTGCCTCTTGGTGAAATCATTCAACATTCAACAATGTTCAACAATGTTGAGAAGTGTGTAAAGGACATTAGACAGTGGATGCTTAATAACTTTCTTCTGCTCAACTCAGATAAGATGGAAGTACTTTTACTAGGACCACATGCAGCTAGAAGTAAACTTTCCGATTACGTAGCATCTCTGGATGGTGTGTCTGTTTCAGCATGTACAGCTGTCAAAGACCTTGGTGTGATTATTGACCCTAGTCTTTCCTTTGAGTCTCACATGAATAATATCACCAGGATCGCCTTCTTTCACCTTAGAAATATTGCTAAAATTAGAAATATGATGTCGTTACAGGATGCAGAAAAACTAGTTCATGCTTTTGTTACTTCTAGATTAGACTACTGTAACGCTTTACTGTCTGGGTGTGTGAGTAAGTGCATAAATAAGCTTCAGTTAGTTCAGAATGCAGCAGCAAGAGTCCTCACTAGATGTAGGAAATATGCCCATATCATCCCTGTTTTAATCAGTCTACACTGGTTTCCAATTAAATCTCGCATTGATTATAAAATACTACTACTGACGTATAAAGCACTTAACGGTCTCGCACCGCAGTATCTGAGTGAACTTCTGTACCAGTATGATCCTCCACGCCTACTTAGATCAAAAGGCGCTGGCTATCTGTTGGTTCCTCAAATAACAAAGACTACAGCAGGGGGCTATTTGTATGCTGTCGTCCCCTCACATTCACACGTTCACTCAGGTTTGTTGACGGTGGTGTGGTGGGTCGTCTCTTATTCCAGAGATCCCTCATGTCTGTGTTACCTTCTGGTTCTCCCTTTTAGTTATGCTGCCATAGCGAGTCTTGCCGGAGTCCAAACTGCATAGTGACACTAACTTTCATAAAACAATAAGGACACTTAATAATCCATATCCTTCTCTTCCTGTCACCCTCTTCTCTCTCTCTCTCTCTCTCTCTCTCTCTCTCTCTCTCTCGGTCGAGTCAAACATGCTCCTGAGGCTCCAGTGACTACTGTTCCTGCCCCTCTCCCCTCAGTGGATCTTCCCACTTCGTCCAGGCCTGCCTCTGATAGTGTTTTCTTCGACTGGAGGCCACTCTGTGCAGCTCGGGACGGTTTCTCATCAACACCTTGGGTGGTTCCATGTAATTCCGGAGTAGAACGGGTGCTTTGAGGATGGATTGGACTGTAGTTAATGTCAACAGTCTGCTACACTGACTCAGGAATACAGTTCGCTTCTGATCATCATCACTGTACCCCGCAACATTGTATATCTGCTTCAAATGAACATTCAGTGCAACTCAGATGAGGATGGGTTCCCTCTTGAGTCTGGTTCCTGGTTTTCTTCCTTATGCCATCTCGGGGAGTTTTTCCTTGCCACAGTTGCTCATCAGGGACAAACGAATTTACAAAGAACATATTTACTTTTAATCGCCACATTATCTGTGTAAAGCTGCTTTGAGACAATGTTCATTGTTAAAAGTGCTATACAAATAAAAATGAATTGAATTGAATTGAATCTGAAAAATGTGTTCCATCACAGTTTAGTAGTGAAGACTTTATAAATTTCTTCACTGAAAAAATAAATAACAATTGTGGCAGTTCAACATCTAAGACCATCTCCTGACACAGTCTCACCTTCAACTCCACAACTCCACTGTTTTACATGTATAGGACAGGAAGAGCTGTATGATGTTATTATCAAAGCTAAATCAACAACATGTCAGTTAGATCCCATTCCAACAAATCTACTGAAGGAAGTGTTATATGCAGCTGGTGAGCCTCTTTTGAATATTATTAACTCCTCACTATCGTTAGGTCACGTCCTAGCAGTTATTAAGCCCCTCATCAAAAAACCTAATCTGGATCCAAACACGCTATTGAATTACAGACCCATTTGAAATCTCCCATTTATGTCTAAGATTTTAGAAAAGATTGTTGCTGCCCAGTTCTGTTCCCACTTGCAAGAGAACAATATCTTTGAAGAGTTTCAGTCAGGTTTTAGGCCCCATCATAGCACAGAAACTGCCCTAGTTAAAATCACTAATGACCTGTTTTTAGCTTCAGACCAAAGCTTCATCTCGCTGTTAGTTTTACTAGATCTTAGTGCTCCGTTCGACACAATAGATCATGATCTTCTCCTAGATCGCTTACAGAATTACATCGGCATTCAGGGACAGACATTAAGCTGGTTTAAATCCTACCTGTCCGATTGTTACCATTTCGTAGATTTAAATGGAGAGCTATCCAGGCTAATGCTAGTGAATTATGGCGTGCCACAAGGTTCAGTTCTAGGATGCCTGCTCTTCACAATATGCATGCTTTCCTTAGGAAATATTATTAGAAGGCATGGAATTAGCTTCCATTGTTATGCTGATGGTACCCAGCTATATATCTCATCTAAACCAGGCGATACAGCTCAATTAACTTGGATAACTGAGTGTGTTAAGGTAATAAGAGATTGGATGACCCATAACTTTCTACTTTTAAATTCTGATAAGACGGATATTTTGCTCATCGGCCCAAAAACTAGTATACAGAAGCTCCAGCATCTCAACCTGCATTTAGACGGATGTTTTGTAACCACTAGTTCAACGGTAAAAGACCTGGGAGTTATTTTAAACAGCAACTTATCTTTTAAAAATCATATCAACCAAGTTACAAAAACAGCCTTCTTTCACCTTAGAAATATTTCTGAGCTAAGAAACATGTTGTCTATATCCGATGCAGAGAAGCTCGTCCATGCGTTCATGACCTCCAGAATAGACTATTGTAATGCATTACTAGGTGGATGTCCTGCATCATTAATTAACAAGCTTCAGTTAGTTCAGAATGCGGCAGCAAGAGTTCTTACTAGGTCAAGAAAATATGATCACATAACCGCAATCTTCTCATCCCTTCATTGGCTTCCCTATTAAGTTTCGAATAGACTACAAACTACTGCTTCTTACTTATAAAGCACTCAGTAGCACTCAGTTGAGCTCAGTAGCTCCTACTTTTTACCAAAGACTGTAGAATGAACATTTACTTATAATCTTATACTCCAGTACTCATGTTAGTTCTCTCTCTCCAGTGTTCTATATTGTTGAAAGATTTATGTTCAAACTGTTGATGTCACCCAATTGAGGATGAGGTTCCCCCTTTTGAGTCTGGTTCCTCTCAAGGTTTCTTCCTCATAGCATCTAAGGGAGTTTTTCCTTGCCACAGTCGCCATGGCTGCTCATTAGGGATAAATGCACACCATTCACCTTGACTGTTGATTCTGTAAAGCTGCTTTGAGACAATGTCTCTTGTGAAATGCGCTATATAAACAAACTTGACTTGACTTGACTTGACATGACCAGACGTACTGTGTGCCTGGCAGGTCGATTTTTGACCGGGTTGAGCATGAATACTTGTGGATGGTGCTGGAAAGCTTTGGGTTCAACCCTGGTTTCATAGCCATGATCACGGTGCTGTAAAGTGAAATTGAGAGTGTACTTATGGTCAACTGTGGTTTATGTGCTCCTTTAAGAGTATACAGAGGGATCAGTAAGGGCTGTTCTCTGTAAGGTATGTTGTACTCTCTGGCGATTGAACCTCTTTTAAACAAGTTAAGAATTCATCTCTCTGGTTTTAACATTCCACATGTTCATGCCCCTATTTGCTTGTCAGCTTACGCAGATGACTTGGTAGTCATCTTGGTAGTCATGATAAACACACAAGATGATGCAAAGTTTTAAACTGACATTTTAAAGGACTTTCAGGTTTTATTTTCTGCCAAGGTCAACTGGGGTAAAAGCGAAGCTATTTTAGTTGGGGAGTGGGGAGGTGGGCAACCTTCACTGCCAGGAGGCCTAGCATGGAAAAGAGGCGGTTTTAAATACTTGGGTGTCTACCTGGGAAGCAAAGATTTTTTACATAAAAACTGGGAAGGGTCTGTAAAGCATGTGAAAGGCAGACTGAACAGGTGGAGATGGTTGGTCTCCCCCTACGGGGGTGAACTCTAGTCATCAACAACTTTGCCGCATCGTCCCTCTGACACAAGCTAGCCTGCATCGATCCTCCACCAAACCTGCTGGACCCAGAGACTTAGTATGGAGCGCAGCAGCCAGTGGATCATTATGCACAGTTGGAGGACTGAGGCTGGACAGAGCCTTGTTTTTAATGGGCACAAAAATGCTGGACGTTTCTGGATTACCAATGGTTTACCGTGGACTTTTTAAAATTTGGAACGTTTTTAAAAAACAGAACAAGGGCTGTCGAACACTACACTGGTTGCCCTAACCCTAACCCTAACCCTGATGAGAACTCTAGTCTCCTCGGGCATCGTGACGCTCCGGGAGCTTGTAAACATCACAGGGTCAGAGGGCAGAGGACAAAAAGAGAGTACACTTGATGGTTGAGAAAACCTGGTGCAATAAAAATGCACTCTGCTCAGTTTTTAAAGATGAACTGCATTTTGCACATCCTCAAGAACAACTTCTTCTTATGGCTTCTCCCATTAGGGGTCGCCACAGCAGATCATCCATCTCCATACCACCCTGTCCTCTACATCTGCCTCTTTCACACCAACTACCTGCATGTCTTCCCTCACCACATCCATGCACCTCCTCCTTGGCCTTCCTCTTTTCCTCCTTCCTGGTGGCTCCATCCTCAGCATTCTTCTACCAATATAATTCACATCCCTGCTCTGCACATGTCCAAACCATCTCAAGCTCGTCTCCCTCACCTTGTCACCAAAACGTCCTATATGCGCTGTCCCTCTAATAAACTAATTTCTAAACTTGTCCATCATCGTCACTCCCAAAGAAAACCTTAACATCTCAGGCTCTTCTACCTCCAGCTCCGCCTCCTGCCTTTTACTCAATGCCAATGTCCATACAACATCGCAGGTCTCACCACAGTCCTATAAACTTTCCCTTTCATTCTTGCAGATACCCTTCTATCAGAAATAACTCCTGTCACTCTTCTCCACCCACTCCACCCTGCCTACACTTTTTTCTTTACTTCCCTAACACACTCTCCATTACTTTGCACTGTTGACCCCAGGTACCTGAACTCCACCACCTTCTCCACCTCTTCTCCCTGCAACTGCACCCCTCCACTGCCCTCCCTCTTATTCACACACATGTACTCTGTCTTACTCCTACTGACTTTCATTCCCCTTTTCTCCAGCACGTATCTCCATCTCTCCAGGCATTTCTCAACCTGCTCACTACTCTCACCACAAATTACAATATCATCTGCAATCATCATCATAGTCCAGGGAGACTCCTGTCTGACCTCGCCTGTCAACCTGTCCATCACTACTGCAAACAGGAAAGGGCTCAGAGCCGATCCTTGATGCAGTCCAACCTTTACGTTGAACCAGTCTGTCGTTAACTACTGCACACTTCACTGCTGTCACACTGTTCTCATACATGTCCTGCACCACCCTCACATACTTCTCTGACACACCAGACTTCCTCAAACAATACCACAACTCCTCTCTTGGCACCCTGTCGTACGCTTTCACTAAATCCACAAATCCACAATGCTATTCCTTCTGACCTTCTCTATACTTCTCCATCAACATTCTCAAAGCAAATAATGTGTCTGTGGTGCTCTTCCTCAGCATGAAACCGAATCCTTTTCTCCTTCCTTAGTGTCCAAATTCTCTTACAGCTCCTCATAAGCATTTTCCTTGGCTTTCGCCACATCCCTCTTTACCTGCTGCCGCATCACCTTGTACTCCTGCCTACTTTTCTCATCACCCTGTCAATCCCACTTCTGTTTTGCCAACCTCTTTCCCCTTATGCTCTCCTGCACTTCCTCATTCCACCACCATGTTTCTTTGTCTTCCTTTCTATTTTCAGATGTCACACCAAGTACCTTTCTAGATGTCTTCCTTATCACTTCTGCAGTAGTTACCCAATCATCCAGCACCTCCTCGCCACCACCGAGCTCCTGTCTGACCTCTTCCCTGAACCTCACACTACAGTCTTCCTCCTTCAGCTTCCACCATCTTAATCTTCTTTCAGTCCTCACTCTCCTCCTCTTCTTCTTTGCCTCCAAAACCATCCTACAGACCACCATCCGATGCTGTCTAGCTACACTGTCCTCTGCCAACACCTTATAGTCTCCAATCTCCTTCAGGTTGGATCAATTAAACTAAAAAAGTTGACTTAATAAGTGGAAATAAGTTTATATAAAAATTGTCTGACCAACTTGATTTGAACTGTTGACTTGATATGCACATGCAAGTTCACAAGCACACCATGGTTTGGTGGTTGGAGCATGCGCGTTGTATATGTGAACGTGCTAACGTGGAATGATAGCGGCATTTTGATCAGGCAAGTGTGCAGCATGAGATCGCGACAAACTTTATCGTTTAAAGTAAGTGTCTTTATTCTGTGTGTTTTGACCTGGTTTTCAAACTGAAGTCATACTTAACCCTCTGGAGTCTGAGGGTGTTTTTGGCCCCTTGAGAGATTTGGACATGCTCTTACATTTGGTTCTTTTTAGTTGCTTTTAAAATATATTATTTACAAAAGACTTATTACACTGTATTCAGCACAAACTGGGCTACCATAATATGTAAACAACTATAGTAAACATGTTTTCCCAAGACTTTTTGAGAACAGATCTTCTAATGTAGGTTTTTTTTCAATCATGTAAAAATCATCCTGCCTGCTCATTCACATTAAACAATACAGTGGAACCCGGTTATGTCGATGTCCTAGGGGGTCCCCAAAAAGCATTGATGTAACCGATGATCGAAATAAACGAAAATCAAAATGGCGGCAATATATTAACGTGCTTGAAATTTCTTTATGTACATGATGTGCGTTAATTAATAAATGAGAATGTGCATGCACGTGTTTTTGAAGGGTTTTTGTACACAACAGCGTTGCCGCGATTTGTTTGATAAAGGCATGCTATAAAACTATATACAGTACAAGTTTCCACCTGCCACGCCCCCTTCGGCCCCCTTCAGCGTGTCAGGTGCTTTCTCGGCCGCTTTCTCTGAAGCTCCCGGCTTCAATCGTGCACATATGGTGCTCGTTTAGCATCGTTTAGCTCCTATTTAAACTTCCACACTCTCACTGTCCGTTATTGTTGGTATATGTTGGTTCACGGCGGTCGTTGTTACCTTGTCACCAAAACATCCTACATGCACTGTCCCTCTAATAAACTAATTTCTAATCTTGTCCATCCTCGTCACTCCCAACGAAAACCTTAACATCTTCAGCTCTGCTACCTCCAGCTCCACCTCGTGTCTTTTACTCAATGCCACTGTCTCTAATCCATACAGCATCGCATATAAACTTTCCCTTTCATTCTTGCAGATACTCTTCTATCACAAATCACTCCTGTCACTTTTCTCCACTCACTCTACCCTGCCTGCACTCTTTTCTTTACTTCTCTAACACATTCTCCATTACTTTGCACTGTTGACCCTTTGCACTGCTGACCTCGTCCGTCAACCTGTCCATCACAACTGCAAACAGAAAAGGGCTCAGGGCCGATCCTTGATGTAGTCCAACCCTCACCCTAAACTTCTGCAGTAGTTACCCAATCATCCAGCACCTCCTCGCCACCACCGAGCCCCTGTCTGACCTCTTCCCTGAACCTCACACTACACGCTTTATCCTTCAGTTTCCACCATCTTATTCTTCTTTCAGTCCTCACTCTCCTTCTCTTCTACTTCGCCTCCAAAACCATCTTACAGACCACCATCCGATGCTGTCTAGCTACACTCTTCCCTGCCAACACCTATGCATCTCCTGCATAGAACATAGTCCACCTATGTGCACCTTCCTCCACTTTTATACGTCACCCTATGATCCTCCTTCTTCTTAAAATAAGTGTTCACCACTGCCATTTCCATCCTTTTAGCAAGATCTACCACCATCTGCCCTTCCACATTCCTCTCCTTAAGGTCATACCTACCCCTCACCTCCTCATCACCAACATGCCCATTAAAGTCTGCCCCAATCACCAATCGTTCTTTCCTAGGTACACCATCTACCACTTCATCTAATTCACTCCAGAATCTTCCCTTCTCCTCCATCTCACATCCAACTTGTGGAGCATAGGCACTGATGACATTTATCATCATCCCTTCAACTTCTAGTTTCACGTTCATCACCCTATCAGAAACTCTCTTCACCTCCACTACACTCTTACTGTACTCTTCCTCCAGAATCACCCCTACAACATTTCTCTTTCCATCCACACCGTGATAGAACAGTTTAAACCCACCTCCAATGTTCCTGGCCTTACTCCCTTTCCACTTTGTCTCCTGAACACACAACATATCTACCTTTCTACTCTCCATCATATCAGCTATCTCTCTCCCTTTACCCGTCATAGTACCAACAATTAAAGTACCAACCCGAACCTCCACTCGCCCACACTGCTCCTTTTCCTGCCGTCTCTGTAGACATCTTCCTCCTCTCCTTCTCCTCCTTCGGCAAACAGTAGCCCAATTTCCACCGGTACCCTGTCGGCTAACGATACCTGTGGCGGTCGTTGTTAACCCGGGCCTCAACCGATCCGGTATGAAATTCTCTTTTGTGATCCGCATATTTGATTTGGCACATGTTTTACACTGGATGCCCTTCCCAACGAACCCTCCCCATTTACTCGGGGTTGGGACCGGCACTAAGAGTGCACTGGCTTGTGCCTCCCTAATGGCTGGGTTCATCATAGAGACTTTATTACATTACAGAAAACGCCATTGGAGCTCACATGTAATGATCGCGCCATGCACAAGATCACGACAAACTTCGTCTTTAAAAGTATTTTTCTTTATTATATGTATTGGATTTCTGTTTGTAAAACATCAGTGTGATTATTAAGCATTGTTTGCGACATGCGGAGGTCCGAGGTGGAGCGTCACCCTCTGCGGAGGTCTGAGGCAGAGGTCTGGGGCAGACTCTGAAGTGCGATGGCACCCTTGGCGGAGCTGTCATGCCCCAGAGTCCCTTCGAAGACAGCCCCCACTGGGGGCATCGGCCAGTTGTCGTTCATCGCTGGGGTGCCACTCAGTTCTGGAGTTCCACTGGGGTATTGCTTCGCCTGGGTTTTTTTCTGAGCCCCGACGAGGCCGTCGCTCCAATCCCAGGGCAGGCAGTCTCTCCACACCCAGGCACCGACAAGGCCGTCGCTCCGCCCCGGAGCCCAGAGGAGGCAGTCCCTCCACCCCGTGCCCAGAGCAGTCACTCCGCCCCCGGGCACCGATGAGGGTGTCAATCCACAATGACCCACAATGATCCGCGCCAGTTGTTTGCAAGGGGCGAGACCAGACGCCCCCCTGGTGGTTGATGTACAGACCACCGCAGTATTGTCCGTGCGGACCAACACATGGCGATCTCTCAGGACTGGGAGGAAGTGTTTTAACCCAACAACACTGCTAGCATCTCCCGGCAATACATCTGCCGCTCCACAGACCCTGGGCGGAGTGGCCTCTCATGACCGCTCCCCACCCACCTCATGCGGAGAAGGCCGAGTGGAAATACACTGGACGTTGCCACCATGAGACCCAGAAGCCTCTGGAACTGTCTCACAGTGACTGGCTGGCCCTCCTGACTGCGGTGAGGATGACTACAAACCGGGCGGGAGACAACCGTGGTTCTCTGCGCTGGAGAAATTACACTCCACCCGGCGTTTCAGTCTGAACCCCAGTACCTACATGCAGGCGAGAACAGCACCTCAATGCTAAACTGCCTGGTGCTCTAACGAGCCAACATCAACTAATCATCGATATAATACAAAATCTGAATGCCCTGAAGCCGCAGCGTTAATGCACTCTGTGAAGGTACGGGGTGAGAGCGCTAGGCCGAACGGAAGGACCGATATTGGTAAGCTTCGCCCCGAAAAACAACCTCAGGAACCTCCTGTGTGTGGTGAAGGACGGCTGACGTATGACAAATTAGTCCTCGGACTCGACCTGAGACACGACCTCTCTAAACGAGAAACCTGAACCCTAGCCTCAAAAGTGAATGGTTCAAGGAGTGGAGATCCAGAATGGGATGCAACCCGCTGTCCTTCTTCGGAACAATGAAGCACGGGCTGTAGCAGCCAGACTCTCTGAACAAGGAGGAGGGAACCACCTTGATGGCCCGTTTCTTCAGGAGAGCACGCACCTCCTGTCCCAGGACCAGACCCTGCACGGGTTCCACCATGTTGGGACACACCCCGTTGAACCGGGGGGGAGAAGACGCGAACTGAATCGCGCAGCCCTTCTCCACAGTACGCAGGAACCCTGAGAGACTCCTGGCAGCCCTCCAGACTGACAGAAAGTTTCCTCGGGGCTGGCCCCTGACCCACTCAGAGCGGCCGGAGCGGCGCACTGCAGCCGACTACACCTCCTGAGAGGCGGTGGATCCCCCCATCCGCAGCGATCATACGGGCGGAATACGGGGAGCAAACCGCTGGAGAAAGCTGCACCCTGAACACGACCCGTGGCAGGGCTGGCAGACAGTCCTCCTGAACCCGAACGGCAGGAGCAGCGGACTGCGGCTGTTGAAGCCTCCCGAGAGGCAGCGGATGACCCCCATCTGCAACGAACTTTCGGGTCGAATAAGGGAGTTAACCGCAGGAGGGAGGCAGCGTCCTGAACACCCTGTGGCAGGGCTGACAGACCGACCTCCTGGCAGTGCTGGGGAGAAACGGGCACCGCAGCATGAGGTGCACACTGCCCTCCAAGATCCAAGCCATCAGGCTTATGCACCACAGTCCGTTCACTAGAAGCGAGGATGATCCTCAGGTCGTCCACCCCCTTCTCAGGCTTAGAGTGTCACTAGGGGCCCCTAGGACCTCCCCGCGGGAATCGGGTGGCAACGATCTCTCACCGGGCTATTTTGCTGTTCCTGGACGTACCAAGGCGAGCAGCCCCATCGGAGCAGCGAGGAACTACCACTGAAATGCCACCGCGTCATTTAGGATTCACCATATTGAGACTGTGTCTGTCTCCTGAGCAAAACCAAAATGTAGAAATTCTCAGAAAGTCTGTTTAAGTAACCTGATTAACATTAAATTAAATAAGAATGAATGCAGAGCAGCACCTCTGATCTAAAGATAGGATTGTTGAATATTAGGTCTCTCACATCAAAAGCGCTGACTATAAATTATTACTGACCAGGGGTTTAATATAATGTGTTTGACAGAAATGTGGATTAAATGAATATGTAGCATTAAATGAAGCGAGTCCTCCTGGGTATAGTTACCTACACCAGCCCTGTCTAAATGGCAGAGGGGGCAGAGTCACAGCTATTTATAATAATAATCTAAGCGTCACACAAAAAAACTAAACACAAATGTAACACAGTTCTTTACACCAACATAAAATATTTAGCATCCAAAAGCAGGTCTAGTCAGTCAATTCCATTAGTTGTTATTTATAGACCCCCAGGGGCCTGACTCTGATTTTCTCAAAGATTTAGCAGATTTCATTACAAATCCAGCTACAGCTACTACATCAACAGATGCAGGCTATTTGTTGGTTCCTCAAATAATGAAGACTCCAGCAGGGGGCAGATGTTTTTCTTATAAACCCCACAGTTATTGAACAACCTTCCAATCAATGTTCGGGACTCAGACACAGCCTCATTGTTTAATTCGAGGGTAAACAAACATTTATTTAGTCGAGTCTTTAGTCAGTATGTATTTGTGAGGTAAAGGAGCAGATCTGGAGGGATCATGGATATGAAGTGTTTGGTGAACTGGGATATTTGGATGCCGTTATCTCCTCACTCTCACACGTTCATTCAGGTTTGTTGATGGTGATGTGGTGGGTTAGGGTTAGGTTATCTCTTATCCCAGAGATCCTCATGTCTCTGTTACTTTTTGCTTCTCCCTTTTAGTTTTGCTGCTATAGCGAGTCTTGCCAGAGTCCCAACTGCACAGTGTCCTTAACTTTTTATACAACAACAAGGACACATAATAATCCAAATCCTTTACTCCCGGTCACAACTCTTCTCTCTCTTTCTCTTTTTCTTTCTTTCTTTCTTTCTTTCTTTCTTTCTTTCTTTCTTTCTTTCTTTCTTTCTTTCTTTCTCTCTCTCTCTCTCTCTCTCTCTCTCTCTCTCTCACTCTATCTATCTATCTATCTATCTATCTATCTATCTATCTATCTATCTATCTATCTATCTATCTCTCACTCTCTCTCTCTCTCTCTCTCTCACTCTATCTATCTATCTATCTATCTATCTATCTATCTATCTATCTATCTATCTATCTATCTATCATCTATCTATCTATCTATCTATCTATCTATCTATCTATCTATCTATCTATCTATCTCTCTCTCTCTCTCTCTCTTTCTGTCAAGTTAAACATGCTCCTGAGGCACCAGTGACCACTGTTCCTGCTCCTCTCAACTCCTTGGATCTGCCCACTTCCCAGCCTGCCTCTGGATGGTGTTTTCTTCGATTAGATGAGACTGTGCAGCTTAGGATAAGGTTCCCACTTAAGTCTTGTTCCTCTTAAGGTTTCTTTCTTCTGCATCTCAGGGAGTTTTGCCTTCACCACTGTCACCACCGGCTTGTTCATCAGGGACAAACTTATATCAGGGACAAACTAAAGCTGCTTTAAGACAATGTTCATTGTTAAAAGTGCAATACAAATAAACTTGAATTTAATTGAGTCTGTGACTTCACTCAGAAAGTGGTTTTGGTTCATATGAATCAAGATATTTTTACTAAACTGCACATACAAAGACCTAATTCATTTATTAAAAATTAAGTTTTGGCTTAAAAATAAGCTGCATTTATTCAGTTAAAAGTTTTTTTTTTTTTGACATCTTTTTTATGTTAAAAATTTCTATTTTTTTCTTTTACCATGGGGACTTTCGATTCTTTTAGAAAGTAAACTTAGCCTTCTCCTCACAAACACTCAGCAAAAGATGTCTTCTTTGTCAGAGTCAAGTGATGTGGTATGTGAGATGTGGAATAATGGAGTGTGTGTTGTTGAAGCTTTTCTGGCTCGGAGCAGCTGCAACACTTCAGCTAACTGCGACTCGAGTGTGTTAATGTGATTCCCAAGCGACAGCAACTCGGCCCTAAGCTCAGAACGCAAATCAAGCAGTGTGCTTTGGAGGGTATATTCAGGGATTGGCATGACTGTGGGCAGAGACATTTTGTCCAGCTGACTCACTGGACTGTGGTCTGTAGGTGTTCTAGCTCCGCCCCCTTTATCCAGTCTCAGGTCACTCTTGGTAAAGCCACTGTCACATGAGTCAGTCTTTTTCAGATTTCCGGGCTCAGACAATTTACAACCGCGCTCCGGAAGAGTTTCCATCGATTCAGATTTAGCTACATTGGTCCAGCTCACCGGTTGGCCCCTGAGCTCCCTGAAGCGAGCCCAACTCCGAGGGCCATGGTTCTCTGATGTCCGGAAAATTCCAAGTGCATTATGAGCTTGTAGCTTTTCTTGGCCTGAGCGATTCCTCACATGACCAGGTCTTGTATTTGAGGGAATTGGGGTGGCTGGACTCTCAGTGACGGTTACAATACTGGTGATGTCCTTGTGGGTGTGACACTCTTTGACAGTTAGTTCATCACTGTCTATCCATTCTGCAGCCATTCGTGCCTCTTTTTGCTGCCTAAAGCGTTGAAACAAACGACGTACTGGATGATCAGGAGGAAGGTCAAGTGGTGCCTCGTTCTTCCTCTTCAGTCGCTCCTCTTCCTCACGCTTCACATCACTGATCTTCCTAAACACAATCTGGGAAAAAACAAGGGAAATTACAAACTCTCACACACAAATTGTAGTACTTATGTATAAAACACACAAATATGTTAATAGTTATTGTTTTAGATTTTTGAGTTTTTGTAGATGCATAATTGTCTGTATATTTTCATATTTTCAAATCTTTCAAAAAGATTTATGTATAATACAAACATATTTCATCACAATTTAAAAAATGTAAAAATAAAAATATATTTGCAGTTTCATAAATTTTTCTTTTACTATTAGGTGGACTATTATACATTTACTTGAACTTCAGCTTTAATTTTAACAGAACTTAACATAGATTTTTCTATCAGGTGGACTAGTATACATTTATATGTACATCAGCTTTAAGTTTTATAGAACTTTAATGTAATAATTATAATACTTAAAAAAAAAGTAAAAAAAAAAAGAAAATGTTTTTATTTGTGGTTTTAGCAGACTCCTTGCATTACCACTGCAGAACCCCGTTTGAAGATCCATGCTTTATACAATTACAGTCTAATCACACCCAGTCCAGATTTCATTTCATTTATAAACAATATTAACAGGGGGTGCTATTAAGCAGTTTGATATAGCTGCCTTTTTTTTATTTGTTTGCTTTGTTGTGGTGATGCAGCTTACAGCAGGTTTTGGTCTCTGAACTGCATAATGTCACAGTGGTGTCCCTAAACTAAGAAAAATGCCAATATCTGATGTAGAGAAGCTCGTCCATGCGTTCATGACCTCTTGACTGGACTATTGTAATGCATTACTAGGTGAATGTCCTGCATCATTAATAAACAAGCTACAGTTAGCCAGAGTTCTCACAAGGTCAAGAAAATATCACCATATAACCCCAATCTTCTCATCCCTACACTGGCTACCAGTGTTGGGCAGTAAGGCGTTACTAGTAGCAGTACTTGATAGTACTCGACAGTAACTAATACTGTAACAGGTTACTTTTAAAAATAAAGTTGGCTGAAGTGTAGCCTACAATCTAACCCGTTTACCGCAGTGACGCATTGTAGGATTGGTGGATAAACCACTGTAAACACGAAGAAGACGCACTGTGGGCATGTCTCCGTTTATTCAGGTCTGTGCGGCAGTAATGGCGAGTCGAGGCGAGAGCAAGACGAGTTTCTTGAAGTGGAAATATGCTCATTATTTCACTTTAGTTGAGTATAAAGACAAAAACTTTTTAGTCAAATGTAAGCTGTGTCTTTCTGGTTCGAAGGTTGTATCTACTGCAATAGAAGCTCCTCCAGAAACTCCATGCCTCAACGAAGTTAGAAGCTAGAAGCTAACCCGGTGTTCTGTTCTATATTGTTGATAGTTTTCATACTTAAGCTGTGACAGGAACATTTTTAAGAGCTCAACACAACAGCTTTTATGATGCAGAAGCCACTTTAGTTTTTTATTCTGAATAGATTATTCAATTTGTTTTGTTATTTATTTCAGAAATCCTTGTGATATATTCAGTTTGTGCTGGTCTGACTTAAATAAAATAGTGTTTAAAAATTACTTTGTGTTTAAGTCAGTTTTGTGTTTGTATAGACCATAACGCATAAAGGGGCATTAATGGAAACATTAAAGGAGGTTCTTTAAAAAAATAACTAAAAAAGTTACTTTTAACAGTAACGCATTAATTTTTGGTTTAAGTAATCAACAAAGTAATTGAGTTACTTTTTGAATGAAGTAACGAGTAACTGTAACTAGTTACTATTTTTTAGTAACTAGCACAACACTGCTGGCTACCTGTTAAGTTTCAAATCCACTACAAACTACTGCTACTTACCTACAAAACACAATAATTTAGCTCCTATTTATCTCTCCAGTCTTCTAACACGCTACAATCTGTCATGCTTTTTCAGATCTCTAAACTCTGAACTTCTAGTAGTTCCTAGAATAGCAAAGTCCATTAAAGGTGTTAGAACATTCTCACATTTAGCTCCTAAACTTTGGAATAGTCTTCCTGACAGTGTTCGGGGCTCAGACACACTCTCCCAGGTTAAGTGCAGATTAAAAACGTATTTTTAGCGAGTTCTACACATAACACACATCACATATTATAACCTTGTGATCCAGAACATCTGATCACATGCACATTATCAACTTGTGCTGTTAATATCATGAACAGCAGCTATGCTAATTTCTCTCCACTGCTTCTCTTTCTCTCCCCATCCTGAGGCATCCTGAGGTTGCTCCAGCTCCAGTCGCATCCCAGCTCATGAAGATTATGGACCTTCAAAGAAGTAGATGCCGACCCCGCAAACACCCTGAACCATCTAGAGATGTTCCAGCGCCATTTGGATCCCACTTCATGTAGGGTTTGAACATTGGACCTCTTTGAATGTTTAAACTGTTAGTCTTTGTCACCGCTTTTGGGACTCACATTTGAAAAAGCCCTGCCTACATTTAAATGTTAACAGATGCTGAAAAAAGTGGACTACATACACAATTTCAATATATTTGAAAAGAAGACACTTTGAGATTTACTGTCCATTATTTAAAGTTGATATTGCTCGAAAAGATTAGTTATAGACAATATAAGTACCTAAAATATAAATTGCCTGCATTTAACATTTTATTATTTCATATATAAATACACAAAATCAGTTCTGGAGCAATCCAGAAAAGTACTGGGTTGAAAGCCACATGTCTCATGAGTTTATATTTAAAATAATAAGATTTTTATTACAAATGAGATTCCTACAAACATTTATCTGAGACTGTGTCTGATTTTTTTTTTCTCCTTTTCTCCCTCCCCCTGTTTGAGAGTCACCTGCTTAACTCAGGTGTTCATTCATACTCTATTAATACAGTCTGCATAGAAATGAACTGGTGACCATTACAGTTTTTCTCACTCGCTTTGGAGCGTTTCTCAGATCAAAAATTAAATTATTTTAGTTCATTTGTGCTCTTCATACGAACATTTCTCGTTGCTTTTATCAAATTGTGAATGCTTTGGTGCAGGGGTGGCCAACCCGCGGCTCGCGAGCCGCATGCGGCTCTTTGGCTGGTTTCATGCGACTCTTACGTTCATATCGATTTTTGTGTTTTTGATTTTTTAATGTGCGTGTTCGCTTTGCTTAAGTTCAATACGGTATTTTTAAGACTTAAATGAGCTTGACCCTACTGGGAAACTTTGCGGTATATCAGACCTTGGCATGAGGCCAATCATAAATTACAGGGATGCACCGAGAATTTTCGGAAATACCTAAATCACCGAAACAACACGGCAGAAACACAATTGTAATGACGCAATAAAAAAGCGCAGCAGCACACTGTTATCTGGATAAGAGCAACATGTCTGCGGTGTGCGGAGAGCGATTTGCAAAACATGCAATGCTGAAATTTCAAGACCCCTGCGGTATATTCATTTCACGCACATGCGCATTTGACGAAAATACCGTATTGAACTCAAGCGAAGTGAACATGCACATTAAAAAAACAAAAAAAAAAACAAAGTCCTTGTTTTCTACACTAAAACACGTGAAATCAAAGCATCGATCTGTTCTGACTGACACCCATGTGAAAGAATTGCTTCGAGTGGCAACAACGGAATACGAGGCAGATTTGAAGGGGATTGTTCAAGGCAAGGATGCCAAAAGTCCCACTAAGTAACATGCATAGTAAAAGAACGCTATTGTAAATTATTATATTTTTGTTTGTGGACTTGGTTAAACAGAGTTTGTGTGTGTGAGACAGTACACACAATGTTCATTGTTGAAAATGACTGTCCTGTGGTCTTAGAACTGTAGGAGTCAATTTCTGTCATTATGTTGGTGTGTGACATTTACAATAAATCTGGCTGAGCAGAGGTGTGTGTGTGTGTGTGTGTGTGTGTGTGTGTGTGTGTGTGTGTGTGTGTGTAAGAGGAAGGATGGGTGATGTTCATGTGTGCCCATGTGTATGATGTGGCTCTTTGCGGTAACACAGTCAAAAATGTGGCTCTCGGTCTCTGACTGGTTGGCCACCCCTGCTTTGGTACATCATTCAATCGATTGTGTACAAGTGTCTGCTTTTTCCTACATTATCAGTTGTTTATGTCATGTTGTTCAAAATATATTATACTAGTTTCACCTAAATGGTCTTAACCTCCAAAACATTTAGGTATCAGTTCATTGCATAAGTCATTGAGTGCAAAATGGTTAAACCAATGTCAAAATATAAATATAAAATATAAAAGAAATGTGGGATGGAATGAAAACAATTACTGGGTGTAAAAAAGGGGCTGCATCGGGATGAGACAGTGTGGAGCGAGCCAATGATCTAAATGATCATTTCAATAGGTTTAATTCATCCATAAAGCCCCACCCACCTCATCTCATTCCCCTCTATTTCCTCCTTATTCTACAAATGAACCTGCACTGGTGGAATCAGCTCTCCCTCATTACACCTCTCTTACTGAACATCAGGTAAGGAGAGAGCTGAAGAAACTGAAGACCAGGAAAGCAGCAGGCCCAGATGGGTTGTGCCCCAGGCTCCTGAAGACATGTGCAGATGAGCTAGGAGGTCCTCTCCAGCACCTCTTTAACCTGAGCCTGCGCCTTGGTATAATACCAACACTCTGGAAGACCTCATGCATCATTCCTCTGCCCAAGGCCAAGCAGCCTAGGGACAATAAAGATTACAGACCAATTGCACTGACCTCTCACATAATGAAAACTTTGGAGAGGTTAGTGCTGCAGTTGCTGAAGCCCCAGGTGCAACATGCCCAGGATCCACTGCAGTTTGCGTATAGGGAGAGGGTGGGAGTGGAGGATGCTGTCCTGCATCTCCTCCACCGCACTTTGTCTTACCTTGATGAAGGGGGATGTGCAGTGAGAATGTTGTTTTTTGATTTCTCCAGCGCATTTGACACAATCCAACCCCAATTCTGCAGGAAAAACTCAGGAGTATGGCAGTCGAGCCATACTTAATATCCTGGATCATGGACTATCTGAAGGACAGACCCCAGTTTGTCAGAATGGGGGCCAGCCTTTCCAGAACACTTTGCAGCAGTGTGGGAGTACCTCAAGGTACAGTTCTTTCTCCGATGTTGTTTGCTCTGTACGACCGACTTCCAACACAACACAGAGGCTTGCCACATACAGAAATTCTCAGATGATACCGTCATTGTGGCCTGCATTAAGGAAGACAAGGAGGTGGAGTACAGGCAGCTGGTGCAGGATTTTGTTCTTTGGTCCAAGCAGAACCAGCTACTGCTAAATATTAGAAAAACGAAAGAACTAATTCTGGACTTCAGAAGACAACCCCCCCTCTCCCAGCCAATATGCATTGACGGTGACCTGGTGGAGACGGTCACGTCTTATAAATACCTGGGAGTGGTGTTGGACAAGAAACTGGACTGGAGCGAGAACACCACCCTGCTCAGCAAAAAATGTCAAACCAGGATGTACTTCCTGCGAAGGCTGGCATCTTTGAATATTTCCACCAAGCTTCTTAGTATGTTTTATCAATCAGTCATCGAAAGTGCTCTGCTGTACGCTGTGGTGTGCTGGTGCGGCACAAGCAAGAAAAACCTGACCCGACTAAATAAGATCATCAGGAGGGCTAGCTCTGTTGTGGGACTGAAGCTGGCCTCAGTGGAGGAGGTGGCAGAACAACGGACATTGTCGAGACTTCAGGCAATCATGGACAATGTGACACACCCTATGCATGAGGCCTTCAGTAAGAGGAAGAGCAGCTTCAGCAGCAGACTTTTATCCCAACGCTGCACCACAGCACAGATTTAGGAAGTCTTTTGTCCCACGAGCCATCAGACTGCACAACACTCTGTGTTGAGAGCTTTTACTTTATCTTTTGATTAGACTGGAATTCTGGGAAACTTGGCTTGATTTTGATTTTGGGTGATTGTTTATATTTGCTTGTATATTTGCTTGTATATTTGCTTTATATCAGCTGGCCACTTGGAATTTCCTTCGGGATCATTAAAGTCTATCTATCTATCTATCTATCTATCTATCTATCTATCTATCTATCTATCTATCTATCATCTATCTATCTATCTATCTATCTATCTATCTATCTATCTATCTATCTATCTATCTATCTAAAATTTGTCAAGCTCTTCTTCATCACAGTTCCATTAAACTTTTTTGGTAAATGTGTCTTGATGAATTGTGCAGATGAACCTTGAATGTCAGTAATGAAGGGGCATGTTCACTTTCAGATCAACCAATAATCAACTAGTTCTCTAAAATAGATCAAGGCTGAATCTCGTGAACCTTCAATTGGCGAGTGTATATAAAAAGAGCAAAACACAGACTTACAATTGTTGAAAATGGATGAACAACTAGGAAATAAACATGGTCGAGAGCCAAGAATAAGGATGCATGCTGGAAGGGTATGGAGGCAAAATAGAGGAAGAGGAAGAAGAGGCCAGAGACATAGACACATTTCTGATGAAATTAGGGCCACTATTGTGGACCATGTTTTCAATCATGGCCTCACGATGGCTGAGGCGGGTCAGAGGGTACAGCCGAATATTGGGAGATCAACTGTGTCTCCAATAATTCAAACATTTCGTAGAGAGAACAGGTATGTAATCCACCAGTGTGGACTGTGCTGTTACTGTAAGTGTGTGTATACATTCTCTAACACATCTAAATAAATATGTATTGCATTTTTTCCACACAGGACTGCAGGATTACCTCATAGGGGTGGCAGAGGACCGCTTTTCACACCCCAACAAGAGGAGGCTATTTGCACCATGGTCCGAGCAAACAATGCCATAAGGTAAAGGGAAATACAACAGGCTGTTGTAGAAGATAATAATGTATTTGAAAACATCCAGTATGTTAGCTGAACTATCGATAGGGTGTTAAAGAGAAACCACATGAGCATGAAACAGCTGTACCACATACCATTTCAAAGGAATGGTGACAGAGTGAAGGAGCAATGGTACCAGTATGTACAGGTAAAACATCTATGGGCATACCTTATCTAATTTACATAAACTTCTTATAGTGACATATATAATACAGCATGTGTGACCTATATACATTTGCTATATCTGTAGGAAAAAAACATGCAATATGTGTACATTTGATATAACTGTATCTTGTGAAATTAAATGAATGTGCATAACTAATTGGGTATCTTCTGGGTTGTAGCGTACAATGGAATTGGAGTGAAGTGAACCACCTTACAACTTTATATATGTGAATGAGGCTGGCTTCAATCTGCAAAAACAGAAGACGTTGTCGAAATGTCATCGGAAACAGAGCTACTGTTGATTTACCAGGCCAGCGGGGAGGAAATATCACTGTGTGCTGCTATGTCAGAGCAGGGTGTGCTATCTCATATTCCCCTATAGTCCCATACAACACACAGCATCTCCTCACCTTCTTAGAGACTCTCTATAGGGCTCTCATCCCTGATGACGAGAGGGGTCAATTTCGAGATGATTTACCAAAGTATGTGATACTTTGAGATAATGAGAGTTTCCATCACTCAAACACCATCAGGCAATGGTATCTGACCCATAACAGGATACTGATGCAATTTCTCCCACCCTATTCCCCATTCCTCCACCCAATTGAGGGAAGGTTTATGATTGCCAGCCACATACTCAGATGACCCTGCTGGCTGCAATGGATGCAGCATGAGAGGATATCACAACAGAAGCCTGCAGAGGTTGGATAACACATTCTAGAAGAATTTCATTCATCTCCTCATCAAAATCATCAACCTGCATTCTCGATCCCTTGCCTACAAGTTTCTTTAAACAGATAGCTCCAAAAGGTAATTGAACCTGTTTTAAAAATAATTAACTCTTTCATTAGCACTGGTTATGTACCTAAATCCTTCAAACTGGCAGGTATCCACCCCCTTATTAAGAAACCTGACCTTGACCCATGTCAGTTGTCCAACTACAGACCGATATCAAATCTCCCCTTTATATCCAAAATTTTAGAAAAGGTTGTAGCACAGCGGTTATGCTCACACCTAGTCAAGTCAAGTCAAGTCAAGTTTATTTGTATAGCGCTTTTCACAACAGACATTGTCTCAAAGCAGCTTTACACAAATCAACAGTGATGGTGAATGGTGTGAATTTGTCCCTGATGAGCAAGCCGTGGCGACTGTGGCAAGGAAAAACTCCCTTAGATGTTATGAGGAAGAAACCTTGAGAGGAACCAGACTCAAAAGGGGAACCCATCCTCATCTGGGTGACATCAAGAGTTTGATCATAAATCTTTCAACACCTACTTATGAATAACATTTTTGAAATGTATCAGTCAGGATTTCGGCCTCATCATAGCACAGAGACGGCGCTAGTTAAGGTGGTAAATGACCTGTTATTGGCCTCTGATCAGGGTTTTGTCTCCTTACTTGTTTTGCTCAACCTTAGTGCAGCTTTTGACACCATTAATCACACTATACTGCTTGCTAGACTTGAGAACGTTGTAGGAATAAAGGGAACAGCTCTCTCTTGGCTCAGGTCTTATTTGACTGATCGCTATCAGTTTGTGGATGTAAATGGTGAGTTCTCCACACTCTGAGGTAAAGTTTGGTGTTCCTCAAGGATCTGTCTTAGGCCCACTGCTTTTCTCTTTATATATGCTGCCTCTTGGTGAAATCATTCATAAACATGGGATTCGCTTCTATTGCTATGCTGATGACACACAGCTGTATATTTCAGCAAAGCCAGATGAGAGATCAGCTTAACAATGTTGAGAAGTGTGTAAAGGACATTAGACAGTGGATGCTTAATAACTTTCTTCTGCTCAACTCAGATAAGACGGAAGTACTTTTACTAGGACCACATGCAGCTAGAAGTAAACTTTCCGATTACGTAGCATCTCTGGATGGTGTTTCTGTTTCAGCATGTACGGCTGTCAAAGACCTTGGTGTGATTATTGACCCGAGTCTTTCCTTTGAGTCTCACGTGAATAATATCACCAGGATCGCCTTCTTTCACCTTAGAAATATTGCTAAAATTAGAAATATGATGTCATTACAGGATGCAGAAAAACTAGTTCATGCTTTTGTTACTTCTAGATTAGACTACTGTAACGCTTTACTGTCTGGGTGTGCGAGTAAGTGCATAAATAAGCTTCAGTTAGTCAGAATGCAGCAGCAAGGGTCCTCACTAGATCTAGGAAATATGACCACATCACCCCTGTTTTAATCAGTCTACACTGCTCCCAATCAAATCTCGCATTGATTATAAAATATTACTACTGACGTATAAAGCACTTAACGGTCTCGCACCGCAGTGTCTGAGTGAACTTCTGTACCAGTATGATCCTCCGCCTACTTAGATCAAAAGGTGCTGGCTATCTGTTGGTTCCTCAAATAATGAAGACTACAGCAGGGGGCAGATCTTTCTCTTATAAAGCCCCACAGTTATGGAACAGCCTTCCAATCAGTGTTCGGGACTCAGACACAGTCTCAGTGTTCAAGTTGAGGTTGAAAACTTATTTATTTAGTCAAGCCTTTTATCAGTAGATTTTTCTTAGGTAAAGGCTCAGATCTGGAGGAACATGGATATAGAGTGTTTGGTGAACTGGTATATTTGTATGCTGTCGTCCCTCACATTCACACGTTCACTCAGGTTTGTTGACGGTGGTGTGGTGGGTCGTCTCTTATCCCAGAGATCCCTCATGTCTGTGTTACCTTCTGGTTCTCCCTTTTAGTTTTGCTGCCATAGCGAGTCTTGCCGGAGTCCAAACTGCACAGTGACATTAACTTTCATACACCAATAGGGACACTTAATAATCCATATCCTTCTCTCTTTCTCTCTCTCTCTCTGTCTCTCTCGGTCGAGTTAAACATGCTCATGAGGTTTCAGTGTCCACTGTTCCCGCCCCTCTCCCCTCCGTGGATCTTCACACTTCTGTGCAGCTTGGGACGGTTTCTCATCAACACCTTGGGTGGTTCCATGTAATTCCAGAGTAGAACGGGTGCGTTTGAGGACGGATTGGACTGTAGTTGGTGTCGGCGGTCTGCTGCACTGACTCGGGAGTGCAGTTTGCTTCTGATCGTCATCACTGTACCCCGCAACTTTGTATATCTGCTTCAAATGGACATTTGGTGCAACCCAGATAAGGATGGGTTCCCTCTTGAGTCTGGTTCCTCTCAAGGTTTCTTCCTTATGCCATCTCGGGGAGTTTTTCCTTGCCACAGTTGCTCATCAGGGACAAACATACTTACAAAGAACATATTTACATTTAATCACCACATTATCTGTGTAAAGCTGCTTTGAGACAATGTTCATTGTTAAAAGCGCTATACAAATAAAAATGAATTGAATTGAATTGAATAGAAGATTTTTTCCACACTGTATTGCAAGGAAGGATATCTGTTGTGATGTGGATGAAAATCTGTGGCCCGACAGACTGGGATGTCAGGGGGGTATAGACAGATTGCACTGTATAGTGCGGCATTCCTTTTGGAATTTTAATTTGTGTCTTTTTATTTTGACATTGACAATGACATTATTTTGTAAATTTTTTGACAGTCCATCAGTAAAGAAAAATTGAAAAAAATGAATCCTGTCTAGTCTCTTACAATCAATATCCAACATACAGTAATGTGTAAATTTATGCTGTTGAAATTCATAGTTGCCACTTAGAAGAAATTCAGCCTCTTGCATTTTCAATACTTGTAATGCAAAACAGAGTTTACATCAGGAAATACTAAAATAAAGCATTGTCATATTGAAAAAATGACTAAACATTTGACTATCTTGTTACTTTGATGGCAATGATATGTTCATTGACACAAATACTTAATTTTGAAAGAAGTACTAAGGATTTTGAGCAAAAAACAGGCTTTTGCAAGAAATCCAATGCATTGTGCTGTTTGTTCACATTGTGTTGAGAATGCACTTGAGAAATGCTCCAAAGCGGCTGAGAAAAACTGTAAAGGTTTTTGTTCGACATATTTGGATATTGATATTGAGTTAACATTCATATTGATAACCAGGTAGCAGAGAAGCTCTTGTTTTACAGTCATGACCATTCATATTGATGTGCGGTCATTCCATTCCTAACAATTCTCACACACACACACACACACACACACACACACACACACACACACACACACACACACACATTTCATGCATTTCTTCTATAAAAACAAACGGGCAACAAAACGTATAACATCGTATAAAACTGTAAAGGAATATATATTGTAACTTACAGATGTAAAACAGGCTCAGATTTTCCATCCACATGCAGATCTCCAAGTCGCTGTTGTTACTCCACCCCCAAAAATATTTCTCATGACTGCTTTGTGCAAATCTCTAATAAAACAACCCTTTGACTGTAAATTTATACTTTGTTTTCTTTTTTGTAAACAAAGTCCAGTAAAACAGCTGCTTGTGCAGAACTGGGACCTAAACCACTTCCTAGTTGTCACAATGCACATGCTCTTCTTTTTGACCACTTAGAGCTTTTAAAGGGTAATAAAACATAATACTCACCCTAACATAAGAATAAAATCCTCCAATAAATCGTAATCCTTATTAGCTACATTTTACATCAATCATTTTGTTTCCATAATGCTACTGGCTGGAAATGAAGTGGGTTGAAGTGGGTGGTCTTATTTGTATTATAACATTATATTCTACTAACCATATTTGTTTTTTACCACCAAGAGGGCGTTTTCTATGTGAAAGTCTTTTTCAAAATACATACAAACAATACACCCCAGAAGTTCTCTGACATAAACAAAAGAATAAGCATCTAAATTACAAAACTATTGTTTGGTTGGAGCAAAAATGCAAATAATCCAGGATTTGCAGCAGTGGATGCGTTTGTGACTTGTTTTTGGAATAATAATGTAAGTACTGCATTTTCTTTTCATGTTTTAGTGTGTGCTCCTTACACAAATTCAGCAAATACATGTATTATACGTTTTCCATTGAAAAACAGTGATCTAAAATCGATGTTTGAGGCTGACCTTTAGAATGAAAAAGTTATTTTTACATTTGTCCCTTTTTATTTAATCTATTGTTAAACAGTAACACCTCCAAACAATAGGATATCGGTCATGCTGGCACGGTAAGGGGTTAAAGGCTCTGGCATGGAGAAGCTGGTGTTGGATCTGTGATGATCTCAAATGTTGAGCTATTTTATGAGTTGCTCAGTAGCTCCTTGTTCCACAACTTCAAATGACTGTAGAAGACTGTAGAAAGAACATTCCTCATGATCACACACTCCAGTGCTCATGTTAGTTCTCTCTCTCCAGTGTTCTGTAGTGTTTAAAGACTATAATCACACTCTTGATGTCACCCAAATGAGGATGAGGTTCTGCTTTTGAGTCTGGTTCCTCTCCAGGTTTCTTCCTCATAACATCTAAGGGAGTTTTTCCTTGCCACAGTCACCCCAGTTTTCATCATCAGGGATAAACACACATCATTCACCTTCACTCTTAAATTCTGTAAAGCTGCTTTGAGACAATATCCATTGTAAAAATTGGTATAAAAACTAAACTTGAACTTTAACTCCAAAAACAATGTGAGCTTTGGTCCCATGTCCAAGTAGACATAATTAATTGGCTCAATACTTCCAGTCACAAATGAGAAGGAGCAAATCAGCTTTATTGCAGTCGATTCAGGCCCCCATCAGCTTTCACACGCGAACGCGAAATTAATATAAACAATCCTCACATTTTATATCTCACACCTAGTTAAATTTACATATTTTATCTAATATCTCCTCCCTAAAAAATTTACATATATTAATAATTTTACGGGTCTTTGCATATCCCACCTTTTGCTTACATGTTTTATACATATTCTAAGTAAAATTCCACCCATTTCCAGGAGGCCTCATTCACCTCCATACAATTCTAATTTACATGTAGAAAAAATATCTCTTGATGGTGACCTTTTAAATTCAATTCAATTCAGTTCAATTCATGTTTATTTGTATTGTGCTTTTAACAATGAACATTATCTCAAAGCAGCTTTACACAGATCATGTGGTAATTAAAAGTGAATATGTGAGCAAGCCGGTGGCGACTGTGGCAAGGAAAAACTCTTTGAGATGGTATAAGGAAGAAACCTTGAGAGGAACCAGACTCAAGAGGGAACCCATCCTCATCTGGGTTGCACCGAATGTCCATTTATAGCAGATATACAATGTTGCGGGGTACAGCAAAAAGAAGTCCTGAGTCAGTGTAGCAGACTGTTGACATACAGTCAACAACCCATACTACAGTCCAACCCATCCTCAAAGCGCTCATCCTTACTCCGGAATTTCACCCTAGGTGTTGATGAGAAACCGTTCCAAGCTGCACAAAGTGGCCTCCAGTCGAAGAGAACACTATCCAGAGGCAGGCTTGGATGAATTGGGAGGGGAGAGGGTCAGGAACAGTGGTCACTGGAACCACAGGAGCATGTTTAACGAGAGAGAGAGAGAGAGAGAGAGAGAGAGAGAGAGAGAGAGAGAGAGAAAAGAGGGGTGACAGGAAGAGAAGGACATGGATTATTTTGTGTCTTTATTGTTGTATGAAAGTTAATATCACTGTGCAGTTTGGACTTCGACAAGATGGCAGCAGAACTAAAAGGGAGAACCAGAAGGTAACACCAACATGAGGGATCTCTGGGATAAGAGACGACCAACCACACCACCGTCAACAAACCTGAGTGAACGTGAGAGAGTGAGGGGACGAACTGGGATCCCAGTTCACCAAACACTCCATATCCATAATCCCTCCAGATCTGCGCCTTTACCTAAGAAAAATAAATCTATTGATAAAAGACTTGACTAAATAGATATGTTTTCAACCTCGACTTGAACACTGAGACTGTGTCTGAGTCCCGAACACTGTTTGGAAAGGTTATTTTTAAGGTGAAAGGAGATCCTGGTAGTATTATTTACAGAAACAGAAACACCATCCAGAGATGCTACGTAATCAGAAAGTTTACCTCTAGTTTCTCATCAATGCCTTGGGTGGTTCCATGAAATTCCGGAGTAAGAACGGGAGCTTTGAGGATGGATTTGGACTGTAGTTAATGTCAACAGTCTGCTACACTGACTCAGGACTACAGTTTGCTTCTGATCATCATCACTGCACCTCAACATCGTTTATCTGTAATAAATGGACATTCGGTGGAACCCAGATGAGGATGAGGTTCCCTCTTGCGTCTGGTTCCTCTCAAGGTTTCTTCCTTCTGCATCTCAGGGAGTTTTTCTTTGCCACAGTCTCCACCGACTTGTTCATCAGGGATAAACTTACACTTATAAAGAACATATTCATTTATTATCACCACATTATATGTATAAAGCTGCTCTGAGACAATGTTCATTGTTTAAAGTACAAAACAAATAAACATGAATTGAATGGATTCTTATTATGCTGCTGACTGCAGTTCACACTGACTTAAGTAAGTTACATTGCACCAGCTTAATCAGCGTATACACACACACACACACACACACACACACACACACACACACACACACGCACACCATTGTTTATCCATTAATCCTGCCAGCATTCTCCAACCTCCATATGCCTGTGGTCAGCATGAGGCTTTACTGCAATGCATGCATACACACTCACACACACTCACACACTGCAGTAAACACACACTGTGACAGATTTCATCACAGATCATAACAACACTGATTCAGTCACCTGCATGTAGAGGAGTGTATTTTTATCCATTTACATGTTTTTAACCTCTAAACAGGAACAGCGTTACAAACTTTGTGTACAGTTAACAATAAAAATATCTGAATCTTTTTCTTACACACAATCCAGCATCTGTCTTAACCACATTTTCTGTGTAAAGATGCTTTGAGACAATGTTCATTGTTAAAAGCGCAATACAAATAAAAATTAATTGAATTGAATTGAATTAATAGTTACACCATCACATTCACAGAACTGAAATATATAACTGACAGGTCTATAAGAAGAATAATTTGCAGAGGACTCTAAAGGGGCATGAGGCAGACCGCCATGGGTTAGAATGTCTTGTTGGTCAGGAAAGAACTAATGAAGCGCAGAGCAAGCCTCTTGGAGGCTGCTCTTAAGTAAGGGTCTCCGATGGGCACTCAGGCTTTCTGGCTGACTTGATGACGAAGAGGTGGAGCAACTCCCTCTGTGAGGATCAGAGGTGGAGCGACGTCCTTAGCAGGGCTAGAGAGCAGAGTGACGACCCCAGCATGACAGAGAGGCTTGGAGTCTTGGTAATGGAACAGGACAAGGAGGCTTACCCCACAGTGGGGCATCCTTGGCAGAGCAGATACACAGAGCTATAATCTCGGCAGGTTGGGAGAGCTTGGCGATACCCCCAGCCAGGCAGGAAGACTGAGCGATGCTCTTTGCAAGAATCCCAGGCTGGGCGACCCCCTGTGGGGCTGCAAACCTGAGCAAAACCGCGGCAGGGCTATCTTTTACTGTCCTTTACAGTCCAAAAAGTAGGGGTCCTAGATGAGAAGAGCCTCTCAGTTTTAGTGTGTCCTTGGGGTCCATGTAATAGCCAGATTATTCTGTCAGTGGCATGATGGATGGGAGGACCCAAAACGCAGACAGGGGTGTGGTGAAAACAGTTTCCATTAAGTGCAGCAGCCAGAAGTGAGAGACAGAACAGATCCAAAACATTCAAAAGTGAACACACCAGAAAATGGCTCACCAGTAGTGTAGGACAGAGCAAAATCACAGTCCGAAAATTCAAATCAACAGAGACCGGCAAGCAGAGCAATACAGGGCAGACAGAATCAGAATTCAAAAGCACAAACCAAAACACAGTCCAAAGTCAGGTAACAGGGAAAGCAATGCATAACAAGGATAAGAGAGAGGTCAGGCACAGGAAGTGGAGCAGGAAGGATGGTGAGATAAATCCCAGTGACACAAGGAGCTGGTGAGATAAAATAGAAAAGAGTAAAAGTTGTTTTTTTTGTGTTCTTAAAAAAAGAGTGCATAAGAAGTGGGTACTGACAAACCCAAAAGATTCTTACAAAGTGCTCCAAATAACCCTATCTGTATTCAGATTTAAACCTAACATTTAAATCTCCTAACTCTGCCTGCAGTGCCATTATGGGGTTGGAATTCTTACTCTGACAGCTTATCAAACTCAGTTCAGTATCAGTCCCAACTACAACTCTTGTGCATGACTTTTATAAAAATCCTGCTCACACATCACATTGATGTTCACATGTTTAAGTTAATGTTTATTTTAATATTCACAATAATGAGCTTTATATCTGACAGAATGATCTTATCCAGACAAAAGTACATACTTGCCCCTCATTGTTACAGAGTTCCCCCACCATATACCCCCTCTTACTTACATCTGTTTAGAAAACACGTGTTTAGAACAAATTTTTTCAGATATATACAGTATAGACAGAAAAGTGTTGATTGTAATAAAGATAAATGAGGCTCTTTTCTCTCTTATGTACACAAACACACTAATGAAACACAGAACTCTCACTGTTCCACACACCTCTCACTGTCTCACAGTCCTCTCACTGTCTCCTCTCACTGTCTCACAGTCCTCTCATACTTCTCTCACACTCCTTTCACATACTCCTCTCACTGTCTCACACTCCTCTCACACTCCTTTCTCATACTCCTCTCACTGTCTCACACTCCTTTCACATACTCCTCTCACTCTCTCACAATCCTCTTACATTTCTTTCACATACTCCTCTCACTGTCTCACACTGCTATCACTTTCTTACACTACTCTCACTTTCCCACACTTCTCTCACACTCCTCTCACTGTCCCACACTCCTCTAACTGTCTCACACTGCTATCACTGTCACACACTCCTCTCACACTCCTTTCACATACTCCTCTTACTCTCTCACAATCCTCTCACACTCCTTTCACATACTCCTCTCACTGTCTCCTCTCACTGTCTCACACTGCTATCATTGTCTCACACCTCCTCACACTCCTTTCACATACTCCTCTCACTCTCTCACAATCCTCTCACACTCCTTTCACATACTCCTCTCACTGTCTCCTCTCACTGTCTCACACTGCTATCACTGACTCACACTGCTATCACTGTCTCCTCTCACTTTCTCACACTACTCTCACTTTTCCACACTCCTCTCACACTACTCACTTTCCCACACTCCTCTCACACTACTCTCACTTTCCCACACTCCTCTCACTGTCCCACCTCCTCTCACACTTCTCTGTCTCAAACTCTTCCAACTGTCTCACACTGCTATTACTGTCTCAAACTGCTCTCATTGTCTCACACTCCTCTCACTATGCTCTCAGTGTCACCCTCCTCTCACACTCCTTTCATGGTGTCACACTGTTTTCAGTCTCACACTCCTCTAACTGTTTCACACTCCTTTCACACACGCATCTCAATGTCTCACACTCCTCTCAAACTCATCCCTCACACACACACACACACACACACACACACACACACACACACACACACACACACACACACACACACACATTTTGACCTTTAAAACTGTTAGATTACCATTAGCAGAAATCGTCCCATCAGCTCTCTTTTCTGTGATCATCAATCCACAGTTTTTCCTTCATCTAGCTTTTCTTTTAATGCACACACACACACACACACACACACACACACACACACACACACACACACACACTCACATTCTGTGTTGGGGTGTGGGTGATGGTGTGTGTGTGTGTGTGTGTGTGTGTGTGTGTGTGTGTGTGTGTGTGTAACTCACCCGTTTGCGGAGGTTGTAGGTCAGCAGTAGGTTGCGTGAGAAGTGGTTGGAGAACGGGGTGTAAAACTCCAGAACTTTCTGCAGAGCGTCATGTTTTATGACGTGCAGGTCGCAGTAGGTCAGAGCTCGCACATTAGCAGACGACTGTGCTAAAGTCACTTCCTTCCAGAACGCGTCTCCAAAGACGTCACCTTTTCCTACAATACACACACAAATATATATAGAATAGAATAGAATAGAATAGAATAGAATAGAATAGAATTGAATAGAATAGCCTTTATTTGTCACATTTACATTAGAGCACAGTGAAATTCGTTCTTTATATATATTATATACATTATATATAATGAGCAATTATTATTAATCTTTATTACCCAAATGTGATATAATAAATGTAAACTATTTAATTTCATTTTCAATTTTTTTTTATTTTATTTAATCAATTAAATTTGTGCCAATGTAATCAATTACTCAATTAAATCAATATAATAAAATGTGTAATGCATTCATTTTATTAATTATATTTTATTTGTACATATTTTTATATTTTTATCAAATATTATAAAATATAATTTTTTAAATATTTAACCAAGCAAGCATTTTATTTTATTATTTGTTAACTGTTAAAGTTTGCAAATAATAATAATAATAATAATAATAATAATAATAATAATAATAATAATGTTGATAATATGAAAACAGTGTATTGATAAAAAACTACAATAGAAACTATTATTTTATGTTTTGCATTTCTTCCCCATAACCATACCAAAATTGTACCTAACCCTGGATGTTATGTACCGTTACACTATGTGTGTGTGTGTGAGAAAATATGAGAGAGTGTGTGTGTGTGTGTTTGTGTGTGTGTGTGTGTGTGTGTGTGTGTGTGTGCATGAGTGTGTGTTTATGTATGAGAATGTGAGTTTGTATGTGTGTGTATGTCCATAAGTTTGAGAGGGTGTGTGTGCACAAGAGTGTGTGTTTGTGTGTGAGTTTGTATGCGTGTGTGAGAGTGTGAGTTTGTATGTGTGTGTGTGGGTATGTGTGTCTGTGCACGAGAGATTGTGTATTTGTGTGTGTGTCTCTTTCTCTCTTTTTTTACCCAGTATGGCGACGACCTCATCGTCCTGGATGACCTCGAGTGACCCCGAGACGACGAAACACAGTGTGTCGATGCTCTCCCCAGCGTGGTAGAACAGGTCTCCTGGAGCGCAGTGGATGGTCTGAAACTCCATGGCGAGCGCACGGAGACAACCGTCACTGGCCAAACGGAATGCAGGATGTTCCTTAAACACCTTCCTGTTCAGGTGCACACAGATATCAGCTCGCATATCTTTAGGGCAGATCTGCAGCACCTGAGGGGCAACACCACATCCTGTAATGGTTCTTCTCTGGAGATACTTTAATCTTATTATTAATGTATGTGCATATGTGTGTGTGTGTGTGTGTGTGTGTGTGTGTGTGTGTGTGTGTGTGTGTGTAGGTAGGTGGGGAAGGTATAGACATTGGTGTGTGTGTGAGTGTGTGAGGATATGGACACAGGAATGTGTGTGTAAGTGTGTGGATAGTGACACAGGAGTGTGTGTGTGTGTGTGTGTGTGTGTGTGTGTGTGAGAGTGAGTGTCTGTGTGGATATGAAAACAGGGCAGCATGTGATATATATGTAAGCATATGTACAGTGAATAAATATAAAGGCTATAACAGTGCAGAGACGTGTGGACATTGTTAAGAAGTACAGAAAGATGTTTTAAGGCGATGGCATTGAAGAGGAAATGTGCAGAAGTGGAAGGTTATAAGATTATGGCATTTAAGAAATGTGCAAGCTGAATAAACAAGTCTACTAATATATATATATATATATATATATATATATATATATATATATATATATATATATATACATACAGTAGCATTCCTGTATGTGATGCAGTGCCGTCTAAGGGCCTGAAGATCACTGGCATCCAGTATGGTTTTTCGGCCTTCACCCTTACGCACAGAGATTGTTTCAGATTCTCTGAATCAGTAAATGATATTATGCACAGGATGAGAACTTCAAATTCTTTGCATTTTTTTCTCTGAAAAACCTTTTAGTTTTAGTGGAGCAATATCAGAGGTGATGAGGAGGTGATGGGTAGGTATGGCCTTAAGGAGAGGAATGTGGAAGGGCAGATGGTGGTAGATTTTGCTAAAAGAATGGAAGTGGTGAACACTTATTTTAAGAAGAAGGAGGATCATAGGGTGACGTATAAGAGTGGAGAAAGGTGCACACAGGTGGACTATGTTCTATGCAGGAGATGCAACCTGAAGGAGATTGGAGACTGTAAGGTGTTGGCAGGGGACAGTGTAGCTAGACAGCATCGGATGGTGGTCTGTAGGATGGAAGCGAAGAAGAGAAGGAGAGTGAGGACTGAAAGAAGAAAACTGAAGGAGGAAGAGTGTAGTGTGAGGTTCAGGGAAGAGGTCAGACAGCGGCTCGGTGGAGGTGAAGAGGTGTTGGGCGATTGGGAAACTACTGCAGGAGTGATTAGGGAGGCAGCTAGAAAAGTACTTGGTGTGACATCTGGAAATAGAAAGGAAGACAAGGAGACATGGTGGTGGAATGAGGAAGTGCAGGAGAGCATAAGGAGAAAGAGGTTGGCAAAACAGAAGTGGGATAGACAGAGTGATGAGAAAAGTAAGCAGGAGTACAAGGAGATGCGGCAGCAGGTAAAGAGGGATGTGGCGAAAGCCAAGGAAAAGGCATATGAGACGTTGGACACTAAGGAAGGAGAAAAGTATTTATACCGAAAAGGATTTATACCGATTGGCCAGGCAGAGGGACCGAGCTGGGAAGGATGTGCTGCAAGTTAGAGCAATAAAGGATGGAGAGGGAAATGTGTTGACTAGTGAGGAGAGTGTGTTGAGAAGGTGGAGGGAGTATTTTGAGCAGCTGATGAATGAGGAAAATCAGAGAGAGAGAAGGTCGGATGATGTGGAGTTGGTAAAGCAGGATGTAGATAGGATTAGTAAGGAGGAAGTGAGAGCAGTGATTAAGAGGATGAACAGTGGAAAGTCGGTTGGACCAGATGACATACTTGTTGAAGCATGGAGATGTTTAGGAGAGATGGCAGTGGAGTTTTTAACCAGATTGTTTAACAAGATTCTGGAAGATGGGAGGATGCCTGAGGAATGGAGAAGGAGTCTGCTGGTACCGATCTTTAAGCATAAGGGAGATGTGCAGACCTGCAGTAACTACAGGGGAATTAAGTTGATCAGGGAAAGAGTAGTGGAAGCCAGGCTGAGAGAAGAGGTGACCATCTGTGAGCAACAGTATGCCAAGGAAGAGCACCACAGATGCCTTATTTGCTTTGAGGATGTTGATGGAGAAGTAAAGAGAAGGACAGAAGGAATTGCATTGTGTATTTATGGATTTAGAGAAAGCGTATGACAGGGTGCCGAGAGAGGAGCTGTGGTACTGTATGAGGAAGTCAGGTGTGTCAGAGAAGTATGTGAGGGTGGTGCAGGACATGTACGATGACATTGTGACAGCAGTGAAGTGTGCAGTAGGAACGACAAACTGGTTCAGGGTGAGGGTTGGACTACATCAAGGATTGGCCCTGAGCCCTTTCCTGTTTGCAGTGGTGATGGACAGGTTGATGGACGAGGTCAGACAGGAGTCTCCCTGGACTATGTTGTTTGCGGATGATATTGGGATTTGTGGTGAGAGTAGTGAGCAGGTTGAGAAGAGCCTGCTGAAGATATGGTGGAGGTGGTGATATGTGCTGGAGAGAAGGGGAATGAAAGTCATTAGGAGTAAGACAGAGGAGTTCAGGTACCTGGGGTCAACAGTGCAAAGTAATGGAGAGTATGTTAGAGAAGTAAAGAAAAGAGTGCAGGCAGGGTGGAGTGGGTGGAGAAGAGTGACAAGAGTGATTTGTGATAGTAGGGTATCTGCAAGAATAAAAAGGAAAGTTTATAAGACTGTGGTGAGACCTGCAATGTTGTATGGATTAGAGACAGTGGCATTGAGTAGAAGACAGGAGGTGGAGCTGGAGGTAGCAGAGCTGAAGATGTTAACGTTTTCGTTGGGAGTGACGAGGATGGACAAGATTAGAAATGAGTTTATTAGAGGGACAGCACATGTAGGATGTTTTGGTGACAAGGTGAGGGAGGCGAGATTGAGATGGTTCGGACATGTGCAGAGGAGGAACATGAATTATATTGGTAGAAGAATGCTGAGGATGGAGCCACCACGTAGGAGGAAAAGAGAAAGGCCAAGGAGGAGGTTCATGGATGTGGTGAGGGAAGACATGCAGGTAGTTGGTGTAAAAGAGGCAGATGTAGAGGACAGGGTGGTATGGAGACAGATGATCTGCTATGGCGACCCCTAATGGGAGCAGCCGAAAGACGAAGAAGAAGAAGAAGAGATATATATATATATATATATATATATATATATATATATATATATAAGATATATATATATATATATTCCAAGGTTACTGTTGGTAATACATGCATGGCACGGAAGGTTCCCCTGCTTAAACCAGCACATGTCCAGGCACATCTTAAGTTTGCCAATGACCATTTGGATGATCCAGAGGAGTCATGGGAGAAAGTCATGTGGTCAGATTAGATTAAAATAGAACTTTTGGGTCATAATTCCACTAAACGTGTTTGGAGGAAGAAGAATGATGAGTACCATCCCAAGAACACAATCCCTACTGTGAAGCATGGGCGTGGTAGCATCATGCTTTGGGGGTGTTTTTCTGCACATGGGCGACCGCACTGTATTAAGGAGAGGATGACTGGGGCCATGTATTGCGAGATTTTGGGGAACAACCTCTTTCCCTCAGTTAGAGCATTGAAGATGGGTCGAGGCTGGGTCTTCCAAGATGACAATGACCTGAAGCACACAGCCAGGATAACCAAGGAAGTGGCTCTGTAAGAAGCATATCAAGGTTCTGGCATGGCCTAGCCAGTCTCCAGACCTAAACCCAATAGAGAATCTTTGGAGGGAGCTCAAACTCCATGTTTCTCAGCGACAGGCCAGAAACCTGACTGATCTAGAGAAGATCTGTGTGGAGGAGTGGGCCAAAATCCCTCCTGCAGTGTGTGCAAACCTGGTGAAAAACTACAGTAAACATTTGACCTCTGTAATTGCAAACAAAGGCTCCTGTACCAAATATTAACATTGACTTTCTCAGGTGTTCAAATACTTATTTGCAGCTGTATCATACAAATAAATAGTTACAAAATCATACATTGTGATTTCTGGATTTTTTTTTTAGATTATGTCTCTCACATTGGACATACACCTATGATGACAATTTCAGACCCCTCCATGATTTCTAAGTGGGAAAACGTGCAAAATAGCATATATATATATATATATATATATATATATATATATATATATATATATATATATAGTGCAAATGACAGTATTGTGTGCGAGTTCTGATAGAGAGTTTACTAGAGAACTTTGTACTATATACTTTGTACTTTGAAATTTGTACTATATATATATATTACAAAGTTCTCTAGTAAACTCTCTATCAGAACTCGCACACAATACTGTCATTTGCACTACCAGTCACTCCCACACTTTATGTACATTACTGATCTGTATCCCTATTCATTACCCACACTGTCTATACTCTCTCATATTGTCTATATTGTCTTGTATAGTCTGTTCTTGTCTTGTCTTGTCTGTTTTGTCATGTATAGGTTTTATTTATGTCTTTTGAGAGTCACAAACAGCTAGAACCAAATTCCTTGTGTGTGTGTCAACCTGATATAAACCTGATATAAACCTGATTCTGATTATATATATATATATATATATATATATATATATATATATATATATATATATATATATATATATATATATATGCACATGCACACATTATATACACATATATACATGAATGTGAAATGTTGAGCAGAATGTACAGTAAGGATATAAAGATATAAAAGATACATATAGATAAAAAATAGTGCAGATGTAATGAGGAGTAAAAAAAGATATACTATGTAATATGTACATGCATTGTACAGAGGTTATATACAGTGTTTTTTCTTTTACTGATCTAACGGTGTAGTTCAGAGTTCAGTAGTGTGATGGTGGATGGAAAAAAGCTGTCCCTGAACCTGCTGGTTCTGGTGTGTATGTTCCTGTATCTTCTTCTTGATGGAAGGAGGTTAAACAGTTTATGATTGGGATGTGAAAAGTCCTTGATAATGTTGTGAGCTCTGCGCAGACATCTGCTGTGGTGTTCAATGGCAGGTAGTTGGGTGCCAGTGATGAGTTGGGCGGTTTTGACCACCCTTTGCAGGGCTTTACGCTTACACACAGTGGAGCCTCCATACCATACAGTGATGGAGTTGGTCAGGATGCTCTTGATGATGTAGCGGTAGAAACTCATTAAAATCCCTGGGGACAGATGAGCTTTCTTAAAACTTCTCAAAAAGTACAGGCGTTGTTGTGCTTTCTTAACCAGAGCTGAAGTGTTCTTGTGCCAGGACAGATCCTCAGAGATGTGAACTCCCAGAAACTTAAAGCTGGAGACTCGCTCTACCTTAGTTCCATTGATGTTGACTGGTAGATGTCTCCTGCTGTTGGATTTCCAAAAAGTTGACGATGAGCTCTTTAGTCTTTAAGATGTTGAGGGTCAGGTTGGTGGTAGCACACCATGTCAGGCTTCAGATCTCTTTTCTGTGGGCCGATTCGTCGTTGTTGTCAATCTGGCCGATCACAGTGGTGTCATTTGCATACTTGATAAAAATGTTGGAGTTATGCAGAGGAGCACTATCGTGGGTGAACAGGGATTAGAGTAGTGGTCTTAGAACACAGCCCTGTTGGATGCCAGTGTCCAAAATGAGGGTTAAGGATACCTGGTTGCCCAAACTAACAGATTGAGGTCTATTGGTGAGATAGTCCAGAATCCATCTGCAAGTGGAGGTGCAGATACCCGGGTCACTAAGCTTAGCGATCAGTACAGTGGGGAGGACTGTATTTAACGCAGAGCTAAAGTCAATAAACAGCATTCTGATGTGGGTATTGCTTTTATTCAGATGGTTGAGGGCTGAATGAAGAGCTGTGCAAACTGCATCCTCTGTTGACCTGTTCGGGCATTGGTCTGGTGTAGGTGGTCAGGTTTTTTTGCCCTAGTTAAAATCACTAATGACCTGTTTTTAGCTTCAGACCAAGGCTTAATCTCTCTGTTAGTTTTACTAGATCTTAGTGCTGCATTTGACTCTATAGATCATGATCTCCTCCTAGATCACTTACAAAATTATATTGGCATTCAGGGACAGGCATTAAGCTTGTTTAAATCCTACCTGTCCAATGGTTACCACTTTGTAGACTTAAATGGAGAGCTATCCAGGTTAATGCTAGAAAAAATGTTGGCGTGCCACAAGGTTCAGTTCTGGGACCCCTGCTTTTCACAATATACATGCTTTCCTTAGGAAATATTATTAGAAGACATGGAATTAGCTTCCACTGTTATGATGATGATACCCAGCTATATATCTCATCAAAATCAGGCAATACAGCTCAATTAGCTTGGATAACTAAGTATGTTAAAGAAATAAGAGATTGGATGACCCATAACTTTCTACTTTTAAATTCTGATAAGATGGAGATTTTGCTTATCGGCCCAAAAACCAGTACACAGAAGCTCTAGCATTTTCACCTGCATTTAGACGGATGTTCTGTAACTACTAGTTCAACAGTAAAAGACCTGGGAGTTATTTTAGACAGCGAAAGATTTTTCTAAGCTAAGAAACATGTTGTCTATATCTGATGCATAGAAGCTCTTCCATGCTTTCATGACCTCCAGAATAGACTATTGTAATGCATTACTAGGTGGATGTCCTGCATCATTAATAAACAAGCTTCAGTTATTTCAGAATGCTGGAGCAAGAGTTCTCACAAGGTCGAGAAAATATGATCATATAACCCCAATCTTCTCATCCCTACTCTGGCTTCCTGTTAAGTTTCGAATCGACTACAAACTACTACTTCTTACTTATAAAACACTAAATGGTTTGGCTCCCATGTATCTATCCAGTCTTTTAACACGCTACAATCCGTCACGCTCCCTGAGATCTTAAAACTCTGGACTTCTAGTAGTTCCTAGAATAGCAAAGTCCACTAAAGGCGGTAGATCATTTTCACCTTTAGCTCCTAAACTTTGGAATAGTATTCCCGACATTGTTCAGTGCTCAGACACACTCTCCCAGTTTAAGTGCAGATTAAAAACGTATCTTTTTAGCAAAGCCTACACATAACACACATCACATCATAACCTTGTGCTCCAGAACATCTGATCACATGCACATTAATTCAATTCAATTCAATTCATTTTTATTTGTATAGCGCTTTTAACAATGAATATTGTCTCAAAGCAGCTTTACACAGATAATGTGGTGATTAAACGTAAATATGTTCTTTGTAAGTATGTTTGTCCCTGATGAGCAACTGTGGCAAGGAAAAACTCCCCGAGATGGCATAAGGAAGAAACCTTGAGAGGAACCAGACTCAAGAGGGAACCCATCCTCATCTGGGTTGCACCAAATGTCCATTTAAAGCAGATATAAAATGCTGCGGGGTACAGTGATGGCGATCAGAAGCAAACTGCACTCCCGAGTCAGTGCAGCAGACCGCCGACACCAACTACAGTTCAATCCGTCCTCAAAGCACCCGTTCTACTCCGGAATCACATGGAACCACCCAAGGTGTTGATGAGAGACCGTCCCAAGCTGCACAGAAGTGTGAAGATCCACGAAGGGGAGAGGGGCTGGATCAGTGGTCACTGGAGCCTCAGGAGCATGTTTAACTCGACCGAGAGAGAGAGAGAGAGAGAGAGAGAGAGAGAGAGAGAGAAAGAGAGAGGGTGACAGGAAGAGAAGGATATGGATTATTAAGTGTCCCTATTGGTGTATGAAAGTTAATGTCACTGTGCAGTTTGGACTCCGGCAAGACTCGCTATGGCAGCATAACTAAAAGGGAGAACCAGAAGGTAACACAGACATGAGGGATCTCTGGGATAAGAGACGACCCACCACACCACCGTCAACAAACCCGAGTGAAGTGTGAATGTGAGGGGAGGACAGCATACAAATATACCAGTTCACCAAACACTCTATATCCATGTTCCCTCCAGATCTGAGCCTTTACCTAAGAAAAATCTACTGATAAAAGGCTTGACTAAATAAATGTGTTTTCAACCTCGACTTGAACCCTGAGACTGTGTCCGAGTCCCGAACACTGGTTGGAAGGCTGTTCCATAACTGTGGGGCTTTATAAGAGAAAGATCTGCCCCCTGCTGTAGTCTTCATTATTTGAGGAACCAACAGATAGCCAGCACCTTTTGATCTAAGTAGGCGTGGAGGATCATACTGGTACAGAAGTTCACTCAGATACTGTGGTGCGAGACCGTTAAGTGCTTTATACGTCAGTAGTAATATTTTATAATCAATGCGAGATTTGATTGGGAGCCAGTGTAGACTGATTAAAACAGGGGTGATGTGGTCATATTTCCTAGACCTAGTGAGGACTCTTGCTGCTGCATTCTGAACTAACTGAAGCTTATTTATGCACTTACTCGCACACCCAGACAGTAAAGCGTTACAGTAGTCTAATCTAGAAGTAACAAAAACATGAACTAGTTTTTCTGCATCCTGTAACGACATCATATCTCTAATTTTAGCAATATTTCTAAGGTGAAAATATCATTATCAACTTGTTCTGTTAATATTATGAACAGCAGCTACGCTAATATCTCTCCACTGCCTCTCTTTCTCTACCTATCCCGAGGCATACTGAGGTTTGGCCAGCTAAGATTATGGACCTTTACAGAAGTATATGCCGAACTTGCAAAGTCCCAATTGGATCCCACTACATGTGTGGAGTTTTGACATTGGACCTCCTGGAGTGTTTAAAGTCTCTGGAATGGAGAAGCTGGTGTTGGATCTGTGATGATCACAAATGTTGAGCTATTTTATGAGTTGCTCAGTAGCTCCTAGGTTTATAACCATAAAGACTGTATAAGACTGTAGAAAGAACATTATCTATAATCACACTCTCCAGTGCTCATGTTAATTCTCACTCTCCAGTGTTCTGTATTGTTGAAAGATTTATGATCAAACTCTTGATGTCACCCAAATGAGGAAGGGTTCCCCTTTTGAGTCTGGTTCCTCTCAAGGTTTCTTCCTCATAACATCTAAGGGAGTTTTTCCTTGCCACAGTTGCCAAGGCATGTTCATCAGGGACAAATGCACACCGTTCACCTTGACTGTTGATTTCTGTAGAGCTGCTTTGAGACAATGTCTGTCATGTCTGTCCATGGTTGAGGTGAAATGCCTTATGCCTTGATCGAAACGAGCAAAAAAAGTGATGGAGTTCGTTTGGTTGGAAGGCACTGCTGGTTGGTTAAGCTGTAGGTTTGTAGTCCGTAATGGTCTGGATGCCTTTCCACATGCGTCTGAAGTCAGGTATTATGTTAAGCTTGAATGTGAGCTTGGCTCACCTGATGCCTCTTTTCAGATTGGCCCTGGCTCTGTTGTAGTCCTCTACATTGCCAGATTTAAAGGCAGCATCTCTTGCTTTCAACAGGAGACTGACTTCAGAGTTCATCCATGGCTTCTGATTAGAAAAGCATTTTACGTGTGTGACGGTGGTTGATATGGTCCAAAACATATGATGTGTAAATGTCCATGTTTGTGTGAGAGTCCAGTGTGGCCTGTGAGGCAAACATGTTCCAGTCAGTATCCTGAAACTTTTGCTGTACAGAAAAAATGGCTCCCTCCGTCCATACCTTTACTGTCCTCACAACCATTTTCACCCGTTTGATCAGCTGTGTGTATTTGGGTAGCATGAACAAAGAGCGGTGATCAGACTGACCCAATTGGGGGAGGGAAATGGCCGTGTATGCCCCAGGTATGTTTGTGTACACCTGGTCCAGTGTTTTGTCCCCTCTGGTAGAGCAGGAGACATTGCATTGAAATTTAGGTAAAACAGATCTCAGGTTGGAGTGGTTGAAATCTCCAGCAACAACGATAGCTCCTCGGGGATGTGCAGACTGTTGTTTGCTGATATCTGTGTGAAGTTCCTCCACACTGCAGTCACAACAATGGCTGAGAATTCTCTCTGTAAATAAAAGGGTCTGCACTTAATCATCAAATACTCTAAATGAACAGAGTAATGACTTACAGTAACAGTAGAGTCTGTGCACCATGATTTGTTAACATAAATGCACAGTCCTCCACCTCTGCGCTTACCAGAGTCCTCTGCCGTCGAAAAACACTGCGACCCCCGAGCTCAATGGTGCTGCTGAGAATGTTGTTGTTGAGCTGTTGAGCCATGTTTCCGTAAAAATCATGACATTACATTCCTTAATCCGCTTGTGTGATGTTATCCCGAGCAGCAGCTCATCCATTTTGTTTGTGAGAGACCGTGCATTGGCAAGGAAGATGCTTGGAATGCACCACGCTGTCTGAGATCCTCCAGCACTGCTCGACCGGGACCACCTTCTCTCAGAATGAGAGGTAAGTACACTTCAAGGCTCTTCTCTGTTCTGGCACCAAGGTGGTGGAATGAACTTCCCCTAGATGTCCCCTAGACAGCGGAGTCCCTGACTATCTTCAAGCGACGACTTAAGACCTACCTCTTCCTGAGACACTTAAATTAGCACTTTCCAAGTTTGTAGAATTCTAGGGTTATATTATATTAGGTTTGTAATCTGGTGTACCAGTGGGGATTTATTCATTACTAGAGACTCAAAGCACTTTTGTACGTCGCTCTGGATAAGGGCGTCTGCTAAATGCCGCAAATGTAAATGTTGGAATAGATGGTTGACATGGGTTAAGCCTTAGCCTAGCCCTGATGCCGCCTAGCTTCCCCCTCCTTTGTTTACGATCTCGGCACCGGCGATGTTGTTTTGCTGTGGACCGAGCTGGATCAGCGGTCCGTGGTGTTCGAGCGATTTCCCAAGGGAGTTAAAAGTTCATTAAAAGCCCGTATCTGTAGTTGTGGCCGATGTCTAATAATTGTCGGCTGTATGAGATATGTGCAAGTCTGTTCTGAGTGAATAAGCTTGCAGTTTTTGGAGAAATTACTACTGAATTGCAAAATCTGGAGAGACGCTGGGCCTCAAGTTGTGCACGTGCTGCCATCTTGGTCCCAGCTATCCTTATGTCTGTGTTACCTTCTGGTTCTCCATTTTAGTTCTGCTACCAAAGTGAATCTTACCAGAGTCCCAACTGCACAGTGACATTAACTTTCATACAACAATAAAGACACATAATAATCCATATTCTTCTCCTCCTGTCACCCTCTCTCTCTCTCTCTCTGTCACCTCTCTCTGTCACCTCTCTCTCTCTCTCTTTCTCTCTATTTCACACACACCCCTCTTCTCTCTGCTCACTTCACACTTCTGCTTATTTCGTCCTGGTATGCCTCTGGATAGTGTTCTCTTCAATTAGAGGCGACTCTGTGCAGCTGGGGACAATGCCCTGAGGTTCCATTAAATTCTGGAGTAAGAACAGGAGCTTTGAGGATGGATTTGGACTAAAGTTAATATCAACAGTCTGCTACACTGACTCAGGACTACAGTTTGCTTCTGATCTTCATCACTGCACTTCAACATCGTTTATCTGTAATAAATGGACATTTGGTGGCACCCAACTGAGGATGAGGTTCCCTCTTGAGTCTGGTTCCTCTCAGGGTTTCTTCTCTCTGCATCTCAGGAAGTTTTTCCTTCACCACAGTCTCCACCAGCTTATTCATCAGGGACAAACTTACACTTATAAGGAACATATTAATTTTATCACCACATTATCTGTGTAAAGCTGCTCTGAGACAATGTTCATTGTTAAAAGCGCAATACAAATAAACATGAATTGAATTGAATATGAACATAGGTGTGTATGTGTGTGTGTGTGTGTGTGTGTTGGGGGGTATAGACATGGGTGTACATGTCTGTGTGTGGGGGTATGGACATGGGTGTGTGTGTGAGAATATGGACACAGGTGTGTGCGAGGGTATTTACATGGGTGTACGTGCGTGCACGTGTGGGTGTATGGACAGGTTTGTGTGCTTGCATGTGTGTGTGTGTGTGTGTGTGTGTGTGTGTGTGTGTGTGTGTGTGTGTACCTTGTCTTTGTCGATGCCCCTGGACATGGACCAGGTGGAGGCAATGTAGTCCATTACTCTTTCACTCAGGCCTTTAGGAACCTGGTAGAGTTTGAGGAAATCCCTCACACTGTTCAGCATCTCGTGATAGCGGTTTGTGTTTGCGTACATCTGCTGGAAGATCGTGGTCACATTACCAAAGATGGTGGCATAGAGGAGCGCTAGAGGGAGTGGGAGGGAGAGAGCGAGAGAGAGAGTGAGTGAGAGAGATTTTTGTTTACTTTTTTTTACATTTATTTGACACGTTATAACACGTTAAATACCAGATCATATCAGTTAAATAAATCAATAGATAAATAAACACATTTAATAAAATGACAAAAAGACAAATACAATCAGAGAATGACAGTTAAAGGTTAGAGTTCAGTTCTGGTGCAAAGTGCAGTTCTTCCTCTTTCACAGAAAACAGAACTTCTCCACACTATCACACAGCCTCAAACATCTTCAACTTCCCCTATTGATGAACCAGCCGCTGACAATTAAAACCCAAAAACTCTTAAAACAGCAGTTAAAACATTTACGTCAGACTGGAATTCCACTGTTACAGCTAGGTCATCTGCATACGCTGACAGGTAGAGTAAAGCATTAGAGTGTGGAATATTGAAACCAGAAAGTTGATTTCTTAGTTTGATCAAAAGAGGTTCAATAGTTAAAGTGTACAGCATGCCTGACAGTGAACAGTCCTGCCTGATCCCTCTGTACACTCTATAAGGGGCAAATAAACCACCATTAACATTAAGTACACTCTCAATTTGACAGTACAGCACCTTGATCATGGTTATGAAACCAGGGTTGAATCCGAAGCTTTCCAGCACCTTCCACAAGTATTCATGTTTCAAATCAAATCAAATTTTATTTGTCACATACACATACATACAGGGTACAACATGCAGTGAAATGCTTTTTACGACAGTCCGGTATGGAAAAAGAAGGCAGATAAATAAAGTATAAAACTATATAAAATATAAAATATATAAAGATATAGTATATGAAAAAAAAGGTATATATATATACAAGGTATGCTTATGGCAGCAAACAGTAAATCAGTAAAAAATGTAAGGTGGTTTATGTGATTGTCCTTAAAGTGTCTGTGTGGTATAAAAATGACCGTGTGTGGTATGGTATAAAGTATAAAGTGCACTGTGTTGTGCGAGTCCAGAGCTAAAGTGACAGTCCAGAGTTTAAAGTGTCGTAGTACGAAAAGAAAAATATGTGCAGAGAAAAAGTGTGATGATGGAGAGAGTGGGACAGTTTTTAGATCCTGGGTGTTTCCTGGTTCAAACTCCGAATGGTCATTGTTGGGATGGCGGAGGTCCTTCACAATCTTACTGGCTCTGGTCCGGCACCCCGTGCTGTAGATGTCCTAAAGGTAAGGGAGCTTGGTGTGGATGGTACGTTCAGCTGAACGCACCACCCTCTGGAGGGCTCACCGGTCCTGCATGGAGCTGTTCCCGAACCAGGAATTGATGCTACCTGTCAGGACGCTCTCAATGGTGCAAGTGTAGAAAGTCTTTAGCACCTGAGATGGTAGTTTAAAGTCCCTTAAGCATCTCAGATTGTACAGACGCTGCCGGGCCTTCTTCACCAGGGTGTTGATGTGACACTCCAAGATGGCGCTGGTGAGATCGGCTGCCGTCACGACTGCTCCGGCTACGTTTTTTCTTTTTTTGTTTATTTTATACTTTAATTTAATTAGTTACAGTTCCATCTACACAAGATGGACATCATTAGATATGACAGAGACACTTTTATATCTATTGGTGTACAATGCACTCACCTTTTTCGCCGCTTTTAAACCCGGACCCATGCTGGCCGAGCGAGATCCTGAGGGAGAACAAAGGATGCGACCCGTACCGGCGTCCGCGAGGGAAACGAGCCTGTGTCAGGAACAGGCTGAGGGCTGCCTTACCTAGTATCCTGTTAAGTAATGTCCAGTCACTGGAGAAGAAGCTCGACAAACTCAGGGCAAGGGTCAAGTTCCAGAGGGACATTCGAGACTGCAACCTTCTCTGCTTCACCGAGACATGGCTGAACCCAGCGGTACCGGACCACGCCATCCAGCCGGCCGAGTTTTTCTCGGTTTAAAGCATGGACAGAACACTGGAGTCGGGGAAGTCAAGAGGAGGTGGAGTGTGTCTGATGGTGAACAACCACTGGTGCAACAGCACGAGCATTGTTCCTCTTTCACGCTCCTGCACACCAAATCTGGAACTACTGACCATCAAATGTCGGCCCTTCTATCTACCTCAGGAATTCAGCTCGGTCATAGTCAGTGCCGTTTATATTCCACATCAAGCGGACACGGACACTGCAATATGGGACTTAAATGCATCGCCAAACACAGCATCGGCCGTGCTCATTGTGGTCGGAGATTTCAACAGTGCCAACCTCAAGCGCACACTACCGAACTTTCATCAGCACATCACCTGCCCCACCAGGGGCGAAAGGACACTGGACCACTGTAACACAGCACTAAAGAACAGCTACAAGGCACAATCACGTCCACCGTTTGGGAAATCGGACCATGCCGCCATCTTCCTCATGCCTGTTTACAAACAAAGGCTAAAACAGGAAGCTCCGGTTCAGAGGAAGGTTGCGCGCTGGACTGACCAATCGGTGGCCGCTCTGCAGGGCACTTTGGATGACGCAGATTGGGACATGTTCAGGCGCAGCTCTGATGACGTCAACATGTTTACGGAAGCGGTTGTGGGATTCATCGGAAAACTAGCGGATGATAGGGTGCAAAAAAACACTATCAGAACGTTTCCCAACCAGAAGCCGTGGGTGGATAAAACCATCCGCGACGCTCTGAGACGCTCTGAGAACCCGCTCCGCTGCCTACAACAAGGGGCTCACCACCAGGGACATGGAGGAGTACAAGGCTACAGCTTACAGTGTTCGCAGAGCAGTGAAGGATGCAAAGCGGCGCTACGGGAGAAAACTAGAGTCACAGTTTCAACATGAAGGTTGTAGGAGCATGTGGCAGGGACTAAGAACAATAACGGACTATAGAACACCATCTTCTAGAATGGTGAATGCGGATGCTTCTCTGGCAGATGAGCTTTTACGCTCATTTCGAGGCTGCAGCTAACCACGCCAGCGGTGCTAGCGGCACAAACAGCGTGCAAGCCAGACAGGTAAACACGTTCACCATCTCAGAGCATGATGGGAGGAGGGCATTCAAGAGGGTGAATACCAGAAAGGCAGCAGGACTAGATGGCATCACAGGTCGGGTTCTGAAACCCTGCGCTGACCAGCTAGCACCAGTGTTCACTGAGATATTCAACCTCTCACTGGAACAGTCTGTTGTCCCCTCATGTTTCAAACAGTCCACCATTGTTCCTGTCCCGAAGAAACCCCAGCCCGCCTGCCTTAACGACTATCACCCTGTAACTCTGACCTCAGTAGTGATGAAGTGCTTCGAGAGACTGGTCAGAGACGGCATCAGCTTCTCCATGCCAGAGCCTTTAAACACTTCAGGAGGTCCAATGTCAAACTCCACACATGCAGTGGGATCCAATTGGCACTGGTACGTCTTTAGATGGTTCAGGATGTTTGCGAGTTTGGCATCTACTTCTTTAAAGTCCATAATCTTCATGAGGTGGGACGTGACTGGAGCTGGCCAAACCTCAGGAAGCCTCGGGATGGAGAGAGAAAGAGAAGCAGTGGAGAGCAATTAGCGTAGCTGCTGTTCATGATATTAACAGCACAAGTTGATAATGTGCATGTGATCAGATGTTCTGGAGCACAAGGTTATGATGTGATGTGTGTTATGTGTAGGCTTTGCTAAAAAGATATGTTTTTAATCTACACTTAAACTGGGTGAGTGTGTCTGAGCCCCGAACACTATCAGGAAGACTATTCCAGAGTTTAGGAGCTAAATGTGAAAATGCTCTACCACCTTTTGTGGACTTTGCTATTCTAGGAACTACTAGAAGCCCAGAGTTTTAAGATCTCAGGGAGCGTGACGGATTGTAGCGTGTTAAAAGACTGGAGAGATACATGGGAGCCAATCCATTTAGTGCTTTATAAATGAGTAGCAGTAGTTTGTAGTCTATTCGAAACTTAACCGGAAGCCAATGTAGGGACGATAAGATTGGGGTTATGTGGTCATATTTTCTTGACCTAGTAAGAACTCTTGCTGCCGCATTCTGAACTAACTGAAGCTTGTTTATTAATGACGCAGGACATCCACCTAGTAACGCATTACAGTAGTCTATTCTGGAGGTCATAAACGCATGGACGAGCTTCTCTGCATCGGATATAGACAACATATTTCTTAGCTTAGAAATATTTCTAAGGTGAAAGAAGGCTGTTTTTGTAACTTAGTTGATATGATTTTTAAAAGATAAGTTGCTGTCTAAAATAACTCCCAGGTCTTTTACTGTTGAACTAGTGGTTACAGAACATCCGTCTAAATGCAGGTTGAGATGCTGGAGCTTCTGTATACTAGTTTTTGGGCCGATGAGCAAAATCTCTGTCTTATCAGAATTTAAAAGTAGAAAGTTATGGGTCATCCAATCTCTTATTTCCTTAACACACTCAGTTATCCGGGTTAATTGAGCTATATCGCCTGCTTTAGATGAGATATATAGTTGGGTATCATCAGCATAACAATGGAAGCTAATTCCATGCCTTCTAATAATATTTCCTAAGGGAAGCATGTATATTGTGAAGAGCAGGGGTCCTAGAACTGAACCTTGTGGCATGCCATAGTTCACTAGCATTAGCCTGGATAGCTCTCCATTTAAATCTACAAAATGGTAACGATCAGACAGGTAGGATTTAAACCAGCTTAATGCCTGTCCCTGAATGCTGATGTAATTCTGTAAGCGATCTAGGAGATCATATAGTGATATAGTGATATAGTGATCTATAGTGTCGAACGCAGCACTAAGATCTAGTAAAACTAACATCGAGATGAAGCCTTGGTCTGAAGCTAAAAACAGGTCATTAGTGATTGTAACTAGGGCAGTTTCTCTACTATGATGGGGCCTAAAACCTGACTAAAACTCCTTTAAGATATTGTTTTCTTGCAAGTGGAAACATAACTGGGCAGCAACAATCTTTTCTAAAATTTTAGACATAAATGGCAGATTTGAAATTAGTCTGTAATTCGATAGCGTGTTTGGATCCAGATTAGGTTTTTTAATGAGGGGCTTAATAACTGCTAGCTTGAGGGATTTAGGGACATGACCTAACGATAGTGAGGAGTTAATAATATTCAGAAGAGACTCACCAGCTGTTTATAACACTTCCTTTAGAAGATTTGTTGGAATTGGATCTAACCGACATGTTGTTGATTTAGCTTTGATAATAACATCATACAGCTCTTCCTGTCCTATACATGTAAAATAGTGGAGTTGTGGAGTTAAAGGTAACACTGTCTCAGGAGATGGTCTCAGAGGTTGAACTGTCACAATTGTTTTTCTAATGTTATCTATTTTTTCAGTGAAGAAATTCATAAAGTCCTCACTACTAAACTGTGATGGAACACAATTAAAAAAGTAACCTGGGATTGTTTTTGTTGTTTTCTATGAGTTCGCTCAGATGTTCAGCTCTAGCAGCTTTTAGCACCTGTCTGTAGCTGAGCATACTGTCTTTATACGCAATTCTAAATACCTCCAATTTAATTTTCCCCATTATCTCTCCAGATTACAGGCTGTTCTCTTGAGGGCATGCTTATGACTATTATGCCAAGGTGCAGGTGCTTGTTCTCTAACCTTTTTTAACCGGATGGGGGCAACAGTGTCTAATGTGCTAGTAAGGATAAGGTCTATGTTGTTAGCCATTTTATCAAGATCATTAGTAGTTGTGGGTTTAGTGAGAAATTTAGATAAATCAGGCAGGTTATTTATGAATCTGTCCTTAGTGGTCGGAACAATAGTCCTACCAGGTCGATAGCATGGTGCAACACGGCTAATCTGCTCTACTGGTAGTGTGTACAGTATAAGATAATGGATAAAGGTAAAATATCTATATCAGTGACGTCTGCTCCGTGGGATATTATTAAGTCTAATGTGTGGTTGAAGCGATGAGTTGGTCTGGTGACGGCGATTCCATCAACTTGGAGGAGTACACGTCATCAGTGACCTGCTACATCAGCAAGTGCGTTGATGATGTGACCATCTCCAAGACCATCACTACACGCTCCAACCAGAAGCTGTGGATGACTGCAAATGTGCGTGCGCTGTTGAAACAAAGACACTCTGCCTTCAGAACAGGGGACAAGACGACCTTAAAAACAGCAAGGGCCAAACTGTCTCGTGCCATCGGTGTCAGCCAGCGGCGCGGGCACTTCCGGTGCTTCCACTTCCGGGGTAGCGCGAACCCGCAACCGTCCAGGCCACCATCTTGCCATCACATAAATAGACACGGTTTTCTCACGCTCGCTGCCAGATTGTCTCGCTTCCGTGTTTTTTGTTGAGACTTCCCTGCCCCTCGGTTTTGTTTTTTCCCGCATTTTGCTTTCAGTTTTGGATCTTCGGGTTTTCTTTTCTTCTTTGTTTTTCCGCGGTTTCGTGCCGTGCCGCCCATCGCGCCTTTTCTTTGTTTTTTCATTTTATTTCATTCACAAATTCCCTCTCTCCTATTTTCTCGGGGTTTTGCTCGCCTAGCGGTCGTGTGGTTTTTTTGTTCTCTCTGTTTGTGTGACTATTTCACCTGGAGGACTGTACGTTTTTGCCCCTGTTTGTGGATATTTTCTTCCTGGGAGCTGTGAGTTTTTGGACACTTTGTTTTTTGTGGATTACTTTACACAGGGGACCATAAGTTTTCGGACACCTTGCTTTTGTGTGGATTACTTTACACAGTGGTCCATAAGTTTTCGGACACCTTGCTTTTGTGTGGATTACTTTACACAGGGGACCATACGTTTTTGGACACTTTGCTCTTGTGTGTTTTTTGTGTGAATTACCTTACCCTGAGGACCATAAGTTTTTGGACACTTTGTTTTTGTGTGCTTTCTTGATTATTGCATTAAAGACTTCTGTTTTGCTTTATTGCTGCATCCTGCATTTGGGTCCTACTTTTGCACCACTGACAATCGGAGAGGCGAAGCACGCACACGTGAAGAAAATCCACGACCACTTCCAGGACAGTGGAGACACTCGGCGCATGTGGCAGGGCATCCAGGCGATCACAAATTACAAGACCACATCACCTGCTTGTGACCGTGTCGCCTCCCTCCCAGATGCGCTGAACGACTTCTACGCCCGGTTTGAGGTACAGAACAACGTGGTGGCGAGGAAGACCATCCCTTCTCCCACTGACCAGGTGCTCTGTCTAACCACACCTGAAGTGAGGAAAACTCTATGCCGAGTTAACCCACGGAAGTCTGCTGGACCTGACAACATTCCTGGCAGAGTGCTCAGGGAATGTGCAGAACAACTAGCAGATGTCTTCACTGACATCTTCAACATCTCCCTGAGCAGCAACGTTGTTCCCACGTGCCTCAAGACAACGACCATTGTTCCTGTGCCAAAGAAATCGACTGTCTCCTGCCTCAATGACTATCGTCCCGTCGCCCTCACACCCATCGTGATGAAGTGCTTTGAGAGGCTCGTCATGAGGCACATCAAGACACAGCTTCCACCCTCCCTGGACCCCATGCAGTTTGCGTATCGTCCAAACCGTTCCACGGACGATGCCATCTCCACAACCCTCCATCTGGCCCTCACCCACCTGGATAACAAGGACTCATATATACGAATGCTGTTAATTGATTTTAGCTCAGCATTCAACACAATCATTCCTCAGCACCTGATCGAGAAGTTGAATCTTCTGGGCCTGAACACCTCTCTCTGCAACTGGATCCTGGACTTCCTGACTGGGAGACCTCAGTCAGTCCGGATCGGGAACAGCATCTCCAGCACCACCACACTGAGCACTGGGGCCCCCCAGGGCTGTGTGCTCAGCCCACTGCTGTTCACTCTGCTGACTCACGACTGTGCACTAATGCACAGCTCAAATCATATCATCAAGTTTGCCGATGACACGACTGTGGGTAGACTAATCAGCAAGAACGACGAGTCAGCATATAGAGAAGGGGTGCAACGGTTAACTGCCTGGTGTGGAGCAAACAACCTGTCTCTGAACGTGGACAAAACGAAAGAGATGGTTGTGGACTTCAGGCGAGCACAGAGCGACCAATCTCCACTGATTATTGATGGATCCTCTGTGGAGATCGTCAAGAGCACCAAATTCCTTGGTGTTCATCTGACAGACAACCTCACCTGGTCACTTAACACCAGCTCCATCACCAAGAAAGCCCAGCAGCGTCTCTACTTCCTAAAAAGGCTGAGGAAAGCCCACCTCCCTCCCCCCATCCTGACCATGTTCTACAGAGGGACCATTGAGAGCATCCTGAGCAGCTGCATCACTGCCTGGTTTGGGAATTGCACTGTCTCGGATCGGAGGACAGCTGAGAAGATCATCGGAGTCTCTCTCCCCTCTATCATGGACATTTACACTACACGCTGCATCTGCAAAGCACACAGCTTGGTGGACGATCACACACACACCCGTCACACACACTTTTTACACTCCTACCATCAGGAAAACGGTTCCGAAGCATTCGGGCTGTCACAACAAGACTGTTCAACAGTTTCTTTCCACAAGCCACCAGGCTTCTCAATACACAGAAGTTTTTTTTGCACTAAATTGTTCTGTTCTGTTTGTATTCTCTCCTGGGTATAGTTTTTACATTTCTCCTTACACAGTACTGTATAATCAAGTATACAGCAGGTTTACTAGTCAGCGCTATACTTGGTTTTTTAACTTTTGTCTTGTCTTGTGTTGTCTGTCTGCACTGTCTACTGTACTGTTTTTTTTGTTTGCACCGTTTGCACCAGGTTGCACTCGATGCACTTTATGTTTGTGTTGTAGCTCTATGCTGTTGTTGGGGTTATTCTGGCTATCTGTTGGTTCCTCAAATAATGAAGACTACAGCAGGGGGCAGATCTTTCTCTTATAAAGCCCCACAGTTATGGAACAGCCTTCCAATCAGTGTTCGGGACTCAGACACAGTCTCAGTGTTCAAGTCGAGGTTGAAAACGTATTTATTTAGTCAAGCCTTTTATCAGTAGATTTCTCTTAGGTAAAGGCACAGATCTGGAGGGAACATGGATATAGAGTGTTTGGTGAACTGGTATATTTGTATGCTGTCGTCCCCTCACATTCACACGTTCACTCAGGTTTGTTGACGGTGGTGTGGTGGGTCGTCTCTTATCCCAGAGATCCCTCATGTCTGTGTTACCTTCTGGTTCTCCCTTTTAGTTATGCTGTCATAGCGAGTCTTGCCGGAGTCCAAACTGCACAGTGACATTAACTTTCGTACACCAATAGTTACATAATAATCCATATCCTTCTCTTCCGTCACCCTCTCTCTCTCTCTCTCTCTCTCTCTCTCTCTTCGGTCGAGTTAAACATGCTCCTGAGGCTCCAGTGACCAGTGTTCCTGCCCCTCTCCTCCTTGGATCTTCACACTTCTGTGCAGCTCGGGACGGTCTCTTAATTCCGGAGTAGAACGGGTGCTTTGAGGACGGATTGGACTGTAGTTGGTGTCGGCGGTCTGCTGCACTGACTCGGGAGTGCAGTTTGCTTCTGATCATCATCACTGTACCCCACAACATTGTATATCTGCTTCAAATGGACATTTGGTGCAACCCAGATGAGGATGGGTTCCCTCTTGAGTCTGGTTCCTCTCAAGGTTTCTTCCTTATGCCATCTCGGGGAGTTTTTCCTTGCCACAGTTGCTCATCAGGGACAAACATACTTACACAGAACATATTTATGTTTAATCACCACATTATCTGTGTAAAGCTGCTTTGAGACAATGTTCATTGTTAAAAGCGCTATACAAATAAAAATGAATTGAATTGAATTGAAATTGAAGTCTTTGAGGGTCAGAATTCTAGCTGATAGACAGGTGTTCAAATACTTATTTGCAGCTGTATCATACAAATAAATAGTTAAAAAATCATACATTGTGATTTCTGGATTTTTTTTTTTTAATCATGTCTCTCACAGTGGACATGCACCTACGATGACAATTTCAGACCCCTCCATGATTTCTAAGTGGGAGAACTTGCAAAATAGCAGGGTGTTCAAATACTTATTTTCCTCACTGTATGTATATATATATATATATATATATATATATATATATATATATATATATATATATATATATATATATATAGTTTTTATACTTTATTTATCAGTCTTATTTTTCTTTGTATTATTTTTCTCCCCATTCTATTCCCTCATGCCGGACCGTCGTAATAAGCATTTCACTGCATGTCGTACCCTGTATGTATGTGTATGTGACAAATAAAAATTGAATATGAATGAATTGAACAGGACCAAGACAGGTCCTGTGTGATGTGAACACCTAAGTACTTCCTAAGTACCTCCTGCTTCGTGCTGAAGTCCACTATCAACTCCTTAGTCTTGCTGACGTTCAGGAGAAGGTTGTTCGCCTGGCACCATCTCTCCAGGTTTTTAACCTTCTGTAGGTAGGCCATCTCGTGGTTGGTGGAGATCAGGCCCACCACAAAGGTGTCATCAGCAAACTTAATGATGGTTTTGGAGTTGGAAGTGGCCACACAGTCATATGTGTAGAGTGAGTACAGCAGGGGGTTTAGAACACAACACTGGGGAGCTCCAGTGCTGAGGGTGAGGGTGGATGAGGTGTGTTTTCCCACCCGTATGGCTTGTGGTCTGTCTGTCAGGAAGTTAGAGATCCACTGACACAGCGGCAGGAGTCCCAGGACCTCCAACTTAGAGGTGAGCGTGGAGGGAATTATGGTGTTTAATGCTGAACTGTAGACCACAAACAGCATCTTTGTATAATTCCCTTTTCTGTCATCCAGGTGGCTCATCGTAGTGTGGAGGAGATGAGCAATGGCGTCCTCAGTAGAAAGGTTCTGACGGTACGCGAACTGTAGTGGGTCCAGTGTCTCTGGTAGTGATGCAGTGATGAAATCTCTGACCAGTCTCTCGAAGCACTTCATCACTACTGAGGTCAAGGCTAAAGGGCAGTAGTCGTTGCGGCAGGCAGGCTGGGGTTTCTTTGGGACAGGAACAATGGACTGTTTGACATTTATGGCATTTGGCAGACACCCTTATCCAGAGCTACTTACTACTGAGCAGTGGATGGTTAAGGGCCTTGCTCAAGGGCCAACCAGTGGCAGGATTTAAACCTTTGACCTTCTGATCCAAAGTCCAATGCCTTAACTATTGAGCTACCACGTCCCTCAGTGGTAAATCAGACCAGTCTTTAAGCACCATAGCCTGGAGACGTCCAAAATATCACAAATTAAGTATACGTTATCAAATATCGACCTGCCAGGCACACAGTACATCTGGTCATGGTAAATGATCTGCTCCATCACCTTCATCAGTTTCGAGGCTAATGCTTTTGACAGCAGCTTGCAGTCAGTGCACAGTAGTGACACCAGGCACCAGTTCTTCTGGTGGGTCAGGTGGGTTTTTGGCAGCAGGATCAAGATGACTCTCCTACAGCACAATGGGACCTGACCACCCTTTACACTGGCTTTTAGGACCTCAAGCCCGTCTTGCCCTATCACTGCTCAGAGAACCTTAAAGAACTCATCAGTGTATGTAAAAATGACAAGCTAAAAATCATTCGAAAGGTCTCACTTTTAGATCACCGTTTTTCAACTGAACTCAAACTCGCGCGCGCACACACACACACACACACACACACACACTCAACTGTGTGACTGATGTACAACCCGGACTTAACACACACTTGTACTCACTTCAAACATCCATGTATTCAGCACCAGCCATATTATATCACTCTATTATTACAAACTGTTTACATGCTGTTTACGATGCCAATAATCACTTTCCACTACCTTCTGCCTCTCATGCCACAGGGGCGAGTCAGCTCAGGCCAGATGCTTTCCTGGCCTGGGTCATACATTGGGGTGCACGAGTGGAGGGTCGAGCCGGACGGGACGAGTGGTAAGAAACACCTGCAGCTGATGAGACTAATCAGTGTGCTCTGTTTCAGTCCGGCAATGCCAATAAAGAGAAGACACCAACCTCCAGGAGAGAGCCACCAACAGGGAGACAAGCAGAAGTATCACCAAACAGTGACTAAGTGTAGCATGTCTGGAATCGACAACCTCACCCACAAGGACCACACAACCACTTAGCGATGAGATCTGGTATTTTTAATCTGTTGATAAGGAGAAATCATCAGTTCAAAACGGGGTAGCAGCTCCTCCCACTCTGATACACTCAGTGATGTTTATAGGGAGGACCGCACAGTGCATGCTTCCACCAGCCTCATGCAGTGAACCTGAGGCCAACGCAAAACGCACGATGAGAAACCCCGGATGTACCCCGCTGATGACACTCCCTCCCCAAACAAGTACTCAAAGAAAAGTTCCTCTACATTTAAGATATTTAAACAAAAATGATTCAAACGAAATTTCGTGAAGTTCATTACTTCAGCATGAATATACACATATGGAAAGTATAACATTAATAAAAATAATAATAATAATAATAATTAGAGAAAAAAAAATAAAAATTAAAAAAATTAATACAGAATTATATAAATAAAAGGAAAACTCGAAACAAAAATCTAGTCAAAGTACCTTTTATACCAGTTACATCCTCCCCCCTGAACTTCACAAATTTCGACTACCGGGATAATACACACTGGACTCAGACCAACTGTTGTTTAGGATTTTGTGCAACATAATGTTTCCCACTTACAGGGAAGGTAAGAACAGCAGGTTGATCAAGCCCACTGCAATCACCCGCAAAGGGTGCCTGAAACATCATTCATTTATAGATGAAACTTCATCTCAGATCCAGAACAACAGTGTAATGAAAAACATTGACTCAAAGGCACTTTACTTTAAAGTTTAAATCTCACAAAAAAAACAGTGCATTCTTATTTTAACAGAGATCTTATAACCCCACCAGTCGGATTCAGGGTTTTGATGGACTGGGTCATATTCTCAATTAACCTGTTGACAGGTTTCACTATCCTTCCCACTCTGGTCCTAACTCCAAACATTTCATGGTCTGTAGTTGGTCCAACAATACCAACAGGATTATCATCATGTATAACCTCGGAAGAAATGCCGTTAGATTCATGAGTCAGACCTTCAGTTTCTGGAGCTTCAGAATTACTGTCTCTCTCCATGGAGTCATCCTTTGATGCTGAAGGGACTTCTCCCAACGCACCAGAAACTGTGTCCACTGACACAATACTACTACTACTACTACTGCTAGGCAAACTCTGCTGAGGGCTCTCATGCACAGCACATTCTTCCACCCAACTTGTACGCAAAAGTCAGTGTATAAAGCACCACCTATCCTTGGACCTAGGCGGCAATGCCCTGATCATGTTGCCCAAGGTTCTATTGAACCTCTCGACAAGGCCATTGCCCATGGGATGGTAGGCGGTTGTTCTGGACTTTTTCACTCCTGCGACCTGCAACAGCTCTCGAACTTTCTTTCTCAACTGACTTTCAAAGTTAGCTCCCTGATCAGAGTGGATTCGATCAGGGAAGCCATACACACAAAAGTATTTGTCCCACAATTGCCTTGCCACCTGCTTCGCTGACTGATTACGGCACTGAAAAGCATGAGCCATACGGGAAAAATGGTTAGTAATGACTAACACGTCTACGTTATGACCCTTGGAGCTTTCTGCGGTCCAAAAATAAATGCATACAAGCTCCATAGGCCTTGATGTTCTCACACTCTCCAGCGGGGCTCTGCCTTCAGGTTCGGGCGTTTTACTAACGACACAGCGCTGGCAACATTTGACGTACTTGCGAACATCATGTTCCAACCCGACCCAAAGGAACCTTTGTCTCGCCAGGTGCATGGTTCTACTTTGGCCCTGGTGCCCTGCTTCATCGTGAATGCCCGTCATCACCTGCGCAACTAAAGACGATGGAACAATGCACTGTAACCGTTTCTTTCCTGCCAGATTATCTTTCCTTACACGATACAGAATACCATCAACCATCTTCAATTTGTCCCACTGCTTCAAAAGCCTGAGAACTTTATGAATCTCCCCAGCGTGCTCACAGCGCGAGGCTCTTTTGCCCCTATTGATGTAAAACAGGACCCGGGACAGGCAAGGATCATTTTGTTGTGCGTCTCGAAGTTCATCCAATGACAAAACTGGTAAAGGGCATTGCCCAGGGGGTGACAAATGTTGGATGTCTTGAGCGATCAATGAGACTGCTCTGGATTCTACTCCTGCTTCCCAGTGACTATGACCCTCTAACAGACACCTCAGCACAGGAGAGCGGACATTGGTTTGATGTTACACAGGGAGGGTCATCAGCGCCCTGAAGCCCAGTACTAAGCCTAAATGCTTCCTGTACAGTGTCTTTCCCAAACTGTTCTGCTTCCTTGAGCAATGAACTGTAAGGTTCACTCAGCAGTCTCTCACTGAGCCGGTTAGGAACAAAAGGTTGACGACTCAGAGCATCGGCCACCACATTTTTAGGACCAGGTATGTATTTAATGCTAAAGCGGTATGGCGCCAACTTGGAGATCCATCGCTGTTCACGCGCGTCGAGTTTAGGCTTTGTGAGGATATAAGTTAATGGATTGTTATCGGTCCATACGACAAATTCACTGCCTCTCAGCCAGTGGCTGAATTTGTCGCAAACAGACCACTTCAAAGCCAAAAACTCTAAGCGATGAGCAGGATACCTGGCTTGGGCGCGGTTAAGAGCCTTGCTAGCAAAAGCGATCGGCCGAGCTCTGGTCTCACCCTCTGCAAGTTGCGATAGTACGGCACCTAACCCGTCAGTAGAAGCGTCAGTGGGCAATATAAATGGCTGGCTAAAGTCAGGATGCGTCAGCACCACAGAATTCACCAAAGCAGCTTTTAGCTCCTGGAAGGCACTGCTGTGCTCCTCCTTCCAATTCCCAGGGCTCAATTTCCTGAACGCAGCAACACGCTTATCTGGAGGCTTTTTGCCCCTTGGGGCAGCTGTCAATGCAAACAAAGGTTTTGCGATGGTGGAGCAATTCTGGATGAATCTCTGGTAATACAACACCATCCCAAGGAAAGACTTTATTTTCCTTTGAGACGGTGTTACCCCATCCTCCATCATCAAATCAGACTCTGATACTGCCGCAATAGCACTGACCTTGTCTGGGTCAGTTGCTACCCCTGTACTGTCAATAACGTGCCCCAAAAACCGCACGCTCCTCTGGAGGAAATGACACTTCTTAGGGGCTAATTTTAACCCATGTTTACGAAGCCTACTGAACACCATCTCAAGTCTTTTGATGGCCTCACCCTCATCCGGGGCATACACAAGTAGGTCATCCAGGTAACAAAGCAACGTCAGGAAATTTTGGTCGCAGAAGATATTCATCATTAGGCGCATGAAGCTTGCGGGGCTGTAACAAAGCCCCTGCGGCAGCCTGTTAAATTCAAATAGGCCCATTGGCGTTGTGAAGGCCGTGAGCTTCTTGTCCTCCTCCGCCATGGCAACATTATAAAAGCCGGAGGTGAGATCCATCACGCTAAACAAAGCATTCCTACCCAAGGCCGCCAACAGTCTGCTTGGTGAGGTAAGGGGTGAGCGTCCTTAATGGTCCGAGCATTAAGCCAGCGGTAATCAACACAAACGCGAAGTTCACCGCTCTTCTTCCACACAAGGACCAGTGGGGACGCCCACTCACTACAAGACTTTCTAATGATGTCTTGCTCCTCCCTCTCTGAGAGCACCTTCCTCAAGGTTTGATATTGGGCCGGGGGGATACGCCTATACGGAAGCCTGAAAGGGTGGTTGTCCGATAAATGAATCCTATGGACAAACTCTTTGGCCTTTCCACAGTCTAGCCTGTGTTTAGAAAACACATCCTGATACTTCTGAATCAGCTGTAGAAGCTGATCCTTCCAGTACGGAGTGACTTCGCAGGACCCTATGTCAAGGTCACCGAGGCCAAGCTTTTGCAGTACACTATGTATATCAGAAGGGGAACCGCATATACCAACAGTAGAGGAGACAGACTGGCTCTGTACATTCACAGCCTCTCCGTGACTATGTCCAAGTTGCACATCCAAGTCTTCAAGTGCTAAAACAGGAGACACATCTGCTATTTTGGCATTACGTCTCAAAGTGAGCGGTTTATCAGACGGGTTAATAACCTTAACCGGCACCCATCTGTCACCTGGCAGTGTGGCTATAACACCCCCGACAAGAACACCCTTCTTGTGAGTCTGAGCCTTTGGTGGCTCAACCAGCACAGCACTACCCACAATAATGGAAGAACTGGCCGGAAGCCTTCCCCACACAAGGTGCTTTTGACGAGGTAGAAGTGTGACAGCTTGAGCAAGCTTAGCGGTACCGATGACGGTTGGGATAGAACTGCCCTGCCATCTGTCATGCCCAGATAACATACTCAAGAACCGCTGGATCTCTGGTTCTCCTGTAGGATTCGGCTGATTCATGACACGCCAATAGCTTGGGGACTGCTAAAGTTGACTAAGAATGTATTTGATGACGTTAGTACCGACAATTAACTGGTCTTTTTGTCCTGGTACAACAAGGGTTGGTGCAACAACTGAGTGGTCATATACATGCATTTTTAGCTGATAGATGCACTTGGGCCTGACCCGAACGCCACCACAACCTACAAGTAAAATATCAGCGTGGGGCTGATCGGACTCAAGGGTCAAACATGCATCTAGCAGCCTGTGCTCCATTTCCTCGCTAATAGTACATGCAATAGAACCAGTGTCCAATAGGCCCTGGCATATGACTGCATCATTAACCAACACATCTGTATAGAATAAACTGTCAGCTTTTTCCAATTTTGCAATGTTCTGGAACAAAACAGTGCTGCTACTTGACTCAACCTGACAATTGCTGCTATAGATGACCATCGGATCATCTTCACTGGTGAGAGGCTGACTTTTAGCACTCACACCACCCTCCCCCCAATGTGAGTGATCTAGTTTCCCTGATCGTCACTAGCTTGGGCCACGTCTTGCCCAGCAGCCCTGTGACACTGCTTATGCTGATGCCCAAACTCCAAACAATTAAGACATCTCTTTTCCCTCATGCAGTGCGAACGGGTTGAATGAGATCTGTCTCCACATACTGCACATGGGGAAGCTCGATACCACGGTGACGGTTGAGGCTTTGGTCCTGGAGCGGGTAAGGTGGTGCGCTCGAGCACCCTTTCTAACATCTTTAACACACGCTCCAAAGTGCCCGATTCCGCAGATTCGTCTGTTTTAGGGTGTGGGCTTGCAGTACACACTGCAGAGTTTACACCTACATCTTCACTTCCTACTGTTACCTGAGTGCTGACAGGTCCTTTAACAACAGCAGTCTGGTTTACTGCAGCTTTAAATGCAGAAGGAAGCTGCTTACGAGACCTAAAGAACCCTTTCGTGCTCATCAATGGCCTCTTGGACCTCTTCGGCGGACCATTTGCTTATGGGCTTACACCTAAAGACACTGGCAAGGTCAGAATTAGGGCAGTTCCGGATAAACATCATTACAATCTCCGAACTCATATTCTCCATCTTACCACCACATCTTTTCAGGTGAGCATCTGCTAGCTCGGCTGCTTCATTCAACCTGACCCAATAGTCAACAGGACACTCATTGTGTTTTGGCTGTGTCGCATAAAACAGGGTTTGTTTACACAAACCTTGCTCATTTGCACACTGCTCTTTTTTTTTTATTGCTGCTCACCATAATCTTATCACCACTGTACATATACCCGTTCTCTGTTTATAGCTATAGCAATATTATTATGTTCACCGCTCACATCCTTCTGTAAATCTCTGTGTATAGTAATAGGCATCTGTATAGCATGTTCATAATACATATATATATATATTCATCTGTATATTATTGTTCATAGTACATATATATTCATCTGTAATTATATATATATTTATAGTACATATATATATATATATATATATATATATATATATATATATATATATATATACACTACTCTGTATATTGTGTTTTACATATATAACATATTCATTTGTATATTACATTTATAGTACATATTCATCTTTAAATTACTGTTTATAGTCTTTATTTTATTTAACTATGTAAATTCATGTTAAAACTATATATCCTGCACTTGCTGTTATTGCACTCTGGTTAGACCCAAACTGCATTTCGTTGCCTTGTACTTGTACATGTGTAATGACAATAAAGTTGAATCTAATCTAATCTAATCTAAAAATCAGCTAACGGCTGGCATGAGCCAGGGCTCTCGCTAAAATAGCGACGCAGTACCTCGTAAACAACTTCAGGGCAGAGTACTGCAGCCGAGCTGCTTTTTAGCTTAACCTTGACAATGCTCTTTGCCCTACCACAAAGGTGATTAAGTATCTCTTCCACGCTGTCTGCCTTGTTGCAGCCCTTTTTGGACAGATATACTTCCATCTGTTCAATCCACTCCAGGATGGTGCACTTATTCAATTCAATTCAATTCATTTTTATTTGTATAGCGCTTTTAACAATGAACATTGTCTCAAAGCAGCTTTACACAGATAATGTGGTGATTTGATGCAAAGTTGCGGGGTACAGTGATGATGATCAGAAGCAAACTGCACTCCCGAGTCAGTGCAGCAGACCGCTGACACCAACTACAGTCCAATCCGTCCTCAAAAGCACCCGTTCTACTCCGGAATTATATGGAACCACCCAAGGTGTTGATGAGAGACCGTCCCAAGCTGCACAGAAGTGTGAAGATCCATGGAGGGGAGAGGGGCAGGAACAGTGGTCACTGGAGCCTCAGGAGCATGTTTAACTCGACCGAAAGAGAGAGAGAGAGAGAGAGAGAGAGAGAGAGAGAGAGGGGGTGACGGGAAGAAGGGTGACTTATCACTACTATCCCCTCTGAACATTTGTGGGTCTTTAATGTCAGCTTTGACTATGAGGTTTAGCTTGGACAGATCAAGATTTGGGGATAAAGGCATTGTCATCGATGGACGCTGCTCAGACGATGGAACGGGATCAGGTAATATTGAGGCTTGGTTTGTCAACAAACGCGTAACAATAGAATCGCCTATCTGACTTTCAAGCTCACCAATGAGATCACGTAGTTGCTGTGTAACATTGTCACAACCAACATTGGCAGGAGTGGATGACTTTGGTTTGTTTATCTCAGTGTAAGGCGGAAACGAAGCAGTCGCAGAATCATAGACCAACATGCGCGGTTTACCAACTTTAGGCTCATCAACTCCAAGAACGCCTCGACCCCTGCCAATGTGAGGTGTTACAAAACTTCCATTAAACCCTCCTTCTGCCATAATACCAGTGGTAAGTAGTTACAATGGAAAACATACACACACAAAAAAAATTTAATCTTTAAAAAAAAATTATCTTCACAGTTATCATATGCTTTAAGTCAAACGAAGGCAAAAACGGGAAACAAATTAATAGGAAGTCCAATGTGTGGTGTGGTGAAGCGAGAGTTCAATTACTGTTAATGTCCAGACACTGTTACCAGAATGTCAATAATGAAGATGCTTCGGCAGTCGATTTCTGCGTTGTGATCCTACGTCGTTGAACCCCAGCGACCAGCTGCAGCGGATCTAGTGCATACGGGTCACGGCACCAAATTTATGTAGCATGTCTGGAATCGACAACCTCACCCACAAGGACCACACAACCACTTAGCGATGAGATCTGGTATTTTTAATCTGTTGATAAGGAGAAATCATCAGTTCAAAACGGGGTAGCAGCTCCTCCCACTCTGATACACTCAGTGATGTTTATAGGGAGGACTGCACAGTGCATGCGTCCACCAGCCTCATGCAGTGAACCTGAGGCCAACGCAAAACGCACGATGAGAAACCCCGGATGTACCCTGCTGATGACACTCCCTCCCCAAACAAGTACTCAAAGAAAAGTTCCTCTAAATTTTAGATATTTAAACAAAAATGATTCAAACGAAATTTCGTGAAGTTTATTACTTCAGCATGAATATACACATATGGAAAGTATAACATTAATTAAAATAATAATAATAATAATAATTTGAGAAAAAAAAAAAAAATACAGAATTATATAAATAAAAGGAAAACTCAAAACAAAAATCTAGTCAAAGTACCTTTTATACCAGTTACATAAGCGCAGGCAGGTGCTGGTCCACAGAGAAACTCGGGTGGCCATTAAAAAGAAAAAGTGCACCCATCCGCGAATGAGACGGGCAGATGCCGAAGAAGTGTGTATGTCAAGATGATAAGGCATCCTGAACCGCAAGTGCGTGGGTGAACCCTGGCGTGAGTACTGGAAAGGAAAGTGCCAGGGTGAGAAAAAAAGAAAATAAAGACAGCTCTGCTAGGTGAACTAGTGCCTGTCTCTCTTTCTTCCATCATAGAACCAGTGAGTGTTACAATTACATTGTGAGATTCACATATATACGACATAAACACATACAGCCCTGTCAATATTCAGACAAATTATTATTATTATTATTATTGTTTTATATTTAATGACATTTCTTTTTGCTTTCATATGTGTGTGTGTGTGTGTGTGTGTGTGAGAGAGAATGTGCCCTGGCATGCAGAGTGACAAATTCAACTGGCTTTTGGACAGATTAGGCCCAAAGCTGACAGTGAGTATCTGTATCGTAACTGTATATATCTCTCTCTCTCTCTCTCTCTCTCTCTTCTCTCTCTCTCTCTTTCGCTCTCTCTCACTCACTCTCTCTCTCTCTCACACACACACACACACACACACACACACACACACACACACACAGTTCAATTCAATTCATTTTTATTTGTATAGCGCTTTTAACAATGAACATCATCTCAAAGCAGCTTTACACAGATAATGTGGTGATTAAAAGTAAATATGTTCTTTGTAAGTACGTTTGTCCCTGATAAGCAACTGTGGCAAGGAAAAACTCCCCGAGATGGCATAAGGTAGAAACCTTGAGAGGAACCAGACTCAAGAGGGAACCCATCCTCATCTTGGTTGCACCGAATGTCCATTTGAAGCAGATACACAATGTTGCGGGGTACATTGATGATGATCAGAAGCGAACTGTATGCTGAGTCAGTGTAGCAGACTGTTGACATTAACTACAGTCCAATCCATCCTCAAAGCGCCCGTTCTTACTCCGGAATTTCATGGAACCACCCAAGGTGTTGATGAGAAACCGTCCCAAGCTGCACAGAGTGGCCTCCAGTCGAAGAGAACACTATCCAGAGGCAGGCCTGGATGAAGTGGGAAGATCCACGGAGGGGAGAGGGGCAGGAACAGTGGTCACTGGAGCCTCAGGAGCATGTTTAACTCGACCGAGAGAGAGAGAGATAGAGAGAGAGAGAGAAGAGGGTGACAGGAAGAGAAGGATATAGATTATTAAGTGTCCTTATTGTTGTATGAAAGTTAATGTCACTGTGCAGTTTGGGCTCCGGCAAGACTCGCTATTGCAGCATAACTAAAAGGGAGAACCAGAAGGTAATACAGACATGAGGGATCTCTGGGATAAGAGACGACCCACCACACCACGTCAACAAACCTGAGTGAACGTGTGAATGTGAGGGGACGACAGCATACAAATATACCAGTTCACCAAACACTTTATATCCATGTTCCCTCCAGATCTGAGCCTTTACCTAAGATAAAAATCTACTGATCAAAGGCTTGACTGAATAAATACGTTTTCAACCTTTACTTGAACACTGAGACTGTGTCTGAGTCCCGAACACTGGTTGGAAGGCTGTTCCATAACTGTGGGGCTTTATAAGAGAAAGATCTGCACCCTGCTGTAGTCTTCATTATTTGAGGAACCAACAGATAGCCAGCACCTTTTTATCTAAGTAGGCGTGGAGGATCATACAGGTAAAGAAGTTCACTCAGATACTGCGGTGCGAGACCGTTAAGTGCTTTATACGTCAGTAGTAGTATTTTATAATCAATGCGAGATTTAATTGGCAGCCAGTGTAGACTGATTAAAACAGAGGTGATGTGGTCATATTTCCTAGATCTAGTGAGGACTCTTGCTGCTGCATTCTGAACTAACTGAAGCTTATTTCTGCACTTACTCCAACACCCAGACAGTAAAGCATTACAGTAGTCTAATCTAGAAGTAACAAAAGCATAAACTAGTTTTTCTGCATCCTGTAATGACATCATATTTCCAATTTTAGCAATATTTCTAAGGTGAAAGAAGACACACACACACTTTTAGAAATGGTGTACAGTTTGCTGGGTTAAAGGTTAGTGTCTCAGGGGTAAGATAAAAACTGAAAATTAAAAAAACTGCAGCTGGTAGTGTTCTTTCAGCGGTTGCCGTTAGGGTTCACCACAGAGGATCATCCATCTCTATACTCTGTACTCTATATCTGCATCTTTCAAACCAACTACCTGCATGTCTTCCCTCACCACATACATAAACCTCCTTCTTGGTCTTCCTCTTTTCCTCCTTCCTAGTGACTCCATCCTCAACATTCTCCCACTGATATACCCCATGTCCCTCCTCCGGACATGTCCAAATCATCTCCATCACACCTCTCTCACCTTGTCTCCGAAACGTCCTACATGCGCTGTCCCTTTAATAAACTTATTCCTATCCTGTCCATCCCCATCACTCCCAACAAACATTTCAACATCTTCAGCTCTCCTACCTCCAGCTCCACCTCCTGTCTTTTACTCAATGCCACTGTCTCTAAACCAGGGGTCACCAACATGGTGCCCGCAGGCACCAGGTAGCCCACAAGGACCACATGAGTAGCCTGCAGGCCTTTTCTAAAAATAGCTGTTTCCTATTTTGTTAAATTATTGTTGATAATTATTATGAGAAATCATTAACATGATCTGTGTCTTCACATAGATGAATATCATTAATTATTAATAATAACATAATAAAAGTTAAATTAAGCAAATTTGTTATTCCAGATCAAACTGAAAACTGTGTGTATCAAACTGGTAGCCCTTCACATTATTCGGTACCCAAGAAGTAGCTCTCAGTTTCAAAAAGGTTGGTGACCCCTGCTCTAAACCATACAACATCTCAGGTCTCACCGTCCTATAAACATTTCCTTTCACTCTCACAGATACTCTTCTATCACAAATCACTCCTGCTATCACTCTTTTCCACCCACTCCACCCTGCCCGCACTCATTTCAATATCATCCATAAACATCATGGTCCATGGAGACTCCTGTCTGACCTCGTCCTTCAACCTGTCCATCACCACTGCAAACAGAAAAGGGGTTTAGAGCCAATCGTTGATGCAGTCCAACATCCACCTTGAACCAGTCTGCCGTTCCTACTGCACACTTTACTGCTGTCACACTGCCCTCATACATGTCCTGCACCACCCTCACATACTTCTGACACACCAAACTTCCTCATACAATACCACAACTCCTCTCCCTACCCTGTCGTACGCTTTCTCTAAATCCACAAACACATAATGCACAATGCACTTCTGACCTTCTCTATACTTCTCCATCAACATTCTCAAAGCAAATAATGCGTCTGTGGTGCTCTTCCTCGGCATGAAACCATACTGTTGCTCACAGACGGTCACCTCTTCTCTCAGCCTGGCTTCCACTACTCTTTCCCATAACTTCATGGTGTAACTGATCAACTTTATTCCCCTGTAGTTACTGCAGGTCTGCACATCTCCCTTATTCTTAAAGATCAGTACCAGCAAACCCCTTTTCCATTCCTCAGGCATCTTTTCACCTTCCAGAATCTTGTTAAACAATCTTGTTAAAAACTCCACTGCATCTCTCCTAAACATCTCCATGCTTCTACCGGTATGTCATTTGGTTCCAACCGACTTTCCACTCTTCATCCTCTTAATCTCTGCTCTCACTTTCTCCTTACTAATACTATTAACTTCCTGCTTTACAACATCCAACCTTTCTCTTATTTTCCTCATTCATAAGCCGCTCAAAATACTCCCTCCATCTTCTCAACACACTCTCCTCACCAATCAACACATTTCCATCCTTTATTGCTCTAACTTGTAGCACATCCGTCCAGGCCCGGTTCCTCTGCCTGGCCAATCGCTACAAATCCTTTTCTCCTTTCTTAGTGTCCAACTTCTCATATGACTTTTTCCCTCTTCACCTGCTGCCGCATCACCTTGTTCTCCTGCCTACTTTTTCCATCACTCTGAATCTGATTTGTTGTTAACATTTGGATTAAAAATAAAAAAAAGTTAGTCATAATTCCACAGTCTGAAGTTATTTCAGACCATTATCTCATCTCTTTTAAAATCTGCCTCAGTCATTGCATTACTACCTCACTACGTTACCGTGTTAAGCGTACTTTCACATCAGCTACAGCAGCGCGTTTTATCAATAATCTTCCAGTAATTACGATATTAATTAGATCTCTGACTGACCCCACAGAGCTCATCTGGGCCACTGAATACCTAGAATCAATGTTCTGTTACACTCTAGATCAGGAGTCACCAACGTGGTGCCCTACCCCTAACCCTAACCCAGGTAGCCTGCAAGGACCAAATAAGTAGCCCGTTGGTCTTTCTTAAAAATAGCTGTTTTCTACTTTGTTAAATCATTGTTGATAATTATTGTGAGAAATCATTAACATGATCAGTGTCTTCACATAGATGAATATTATTTATTATTAATAATAACATATAATACAAGGTAAATTGAGCAAATTTGTTATTTCAGATCAAACTGGTAGCCCTTCACATAATCGGTACCCAAGAAGTAGCTCTCAGTTTCAAAAAGGTTGGTAGCCCTGCTCTAGATGATGGAGCTCCTCTTAAGACCAAAATGATCAGAAAGAAAAAATCAGCACAGTGGTATAATGATTGTACACACACCTTAAAACAGACCACTTCGGAAATTAGAACGTAAATGACAAAATTAACAGTATTTCAAATAGCAGGAAGGAGAATCTCCTGAGTTCTAGAAAATCTCTTAGTGCTGATCAGCATATTTCTCCTCCCTCATAGAAAATAACAAGCAGAATCCTAGATTTTTATTCAGCACGGTAGCAAAATGAACAGGAAAAAAACAAGTTTCCTCCAACAGATCATTCCAGAGAGAATTGAACCTGTTTTAAAAATAAAAAAACTCTTCTATTAGCACTGGTTTTGTACCTAAATCCTTCAAACTGGCAGTTATCCACCCCCTTATTAAGAAACCTGACCTTCACCATGTCAGCTGTCCAACTACAGTACAATATCAAACCTCCCCTTTATGTCCAAGATTTTACAAAAGGTTGTAGCACAGCAGTTCTGCTCACATCTACTGAGGAATAACATTTATGAAATGGATCAGTCAGGATTTCGCCCTCATCATAGCACAGAGACGGTGCTAGTTAAGGTGGTAAATGACTGTTATTGGCCTCTGATCAGGGTTTTGTCTCTTTACTTGTTTTGCTCAACCTCAGTGCAGCTTTTCACACCATTGATTATAATCTCCTGTTGCTGGACGAGAGAACGTTGTTGGAATAAAGGAACAGCTCATTCCTGGCTCAGGTCTTATATGACTGATCGCTATCAGTTTATTGATGTAAATGGTGAGTTCTCCACACTCTCTGAGGTAAAGTTTGGTGTTCCACAAGGATCTGTCTTAAGCCCACTGCTTTTCTCTTTATATCTGCTGCCTCTTGGTGAAATTATACATAAACATGGTATTCCCTTCCATTGCTATGCTCATGATACACAGCTGTATATTTCAGCAAATCCAGATGAGAGAGATCAGCTTAACAATGTTGAGGAGTGTGTAAAGGACATTAGACAGTGGATGCTTGATAACTTCCTTCTGCTCAACTTGGATAAGACGGAAGTACTTTTACTAGGACCACATGCATCTAGAAGTAAACTTTCCGATTCTGTAGCATCTCTGGATGGTGTTTCTGTTTCAGCGTGTACAGCTGTCAAAGACCTTGGTGTTATTATTGACCCAAGTCTTTCCTTTGAGTCTCACGTGAATAATATTACCAGGATCTCCTTCTTTCACCTTAGAAATATTGCTAAAATTAGAAATATGATGTCGTTACAGGATGCAGAAAAACTAGTTCATGCTTTTGTTACTTCTAGATTAGACTACTGTAACGCTTTACTGTCTGGGTGTTGGAGTAAGTGCAGAAATAAGCTTCAGTTAGTTCAGAGTGCAGCAGCAAGTGTCCTCACTAGATCTAGAAAATATGAGCACATCAGCCCTGTTTTAATCATCTACACTGCTCCCAATTACATCTCACACTGATTATAAAATACTACTACTGACGTATAAAGCACTTAACGCTTTTACGCCGCAGTATCTGAGTGAACTTCTGTACCAGTATGATCCTCCACGCCAACTTAGATCAAAAGGTGCAGGCTATTTGTTGGTTCTTCAAATAATGAAGCAGGGGGCAGATCTTTCTCTTATCTTTTTCTTATCTTTTCTCTTCCCACAGTTATGGAACAACCACAGTCTCAGTGTTCAAGTCGAGGCTGAACACATATTTATTTAGTCAAGCCTTTGATCGGTAGATTTTTTCTTAGGTAAAGGTGCAGATCTGGAGGGATCATGGATATCGAGTGTTTGGTGAACTGGGATATTTGGATGCTGTCGTCCCCTTACTCTCACGCGTTCACTCAGGTTTGTTGACGGTGGTGTGGTGGGTCGTCTCTTATCCTAGAGATCCCTCATGTCGGTGTTACCTTCTGGTTCTCCATTTTAGCTATGCTGCCATAGCGAGTCTTGCCAGAGTCCAAACTGCACAGTGACATTAATTTTTATACAACAATAAAGACACATAATAATCCATAGCCTTCTCTTTCTGTCACCCCTCTTTTCTCTTGCTCTCGCTCTCTCTCTCTCTCTCTCTCTGTCGAGTTAAACATGCTCCTGAGGTTCCAGTGGCCACTGTTCCTGCCTCTCTCCCCTCTGTGGATCTTCCCACTTCGTCCAATCCTGCCTCTGGATAGTGTTCTCTTCGATTGGAGGCGACCCTGTGCACCTTGTGACCGTTTCTCATCAATGCCTTGGGTGGTTCCATGAAATTCCGGAGTAAGAACGGGAGCTTTGAGGATGGATTTGGAATGTAGTTAATGTCAACAGTCTCCTACACTGACTCAGGACTAGTTTTCACTTCTGATCACCATCACTGTACCCCGCAACATGGTATATCCACTATAAATGGACATTCGGTGCAACCCAAATGAGGATGAGGTTCCCTCTTGAGTCTGGTTCCTCTCAAGGTTTCTTCCTTATACCATCTCAGGCAGTTTTTCTTTGCCACGTTCGCCACCGGCTTGCCCATCAGGGACAAACTTACTTATAAACCACCTATCAACTTTTAATCACCACATTATCTGTGTAAAGCTGCTTTGAGACAATGTTCATTGTTAAAAGCGCAATACAAACAAAAATGAATTTAATTGAATCTAATTCTGTTTCTCCAACCTCTTTCTCCTTATGCTTTCCTGCACTTTTCATTATACCACCATGTCTCTTTGTCTTCCTTTCTCTGTCCAGATGTCACACCAAGTACCTTCCTAGCTGTCTCTCTTATCACATCTGCAGTATTCAGCATCTCTTTACTACCAACAAGCTGATCTGACCTCAGTATTCACCACTACCATTTCCATCCTTTTAGCAAAATCTCCCACCATCTGTCCTTCCACATTCCTCTCCATGCGAACATAACTACCCATCACGTCCTCATCACATCTGTCCCCCTCACCTACATGCCCATTGAAATCTCCCCCAATCATAATTCATTCCTAGGTTCACCTTCTACCACTTCATCTAACTCACTCCAGAATTTTTTCTCCTCCTCCCTTTTACAACCCACTTGTGGAGCATAAACAATGATGACATTTATTATCACCCCTTTAACTTCCAGCTTCACGTTCATCACTCTATCAGAAACTCTCTTCACCTCCACTACACTCTTACTGTACTCTTCCTTCAGAATCACCCCTACACCATTTCTCTTTCTATCCACACCATGATAGAACAGTTTAAACACCTCCAATGTTCCTGCTCTTACTCTCTTTCCACTTAGTCTCCTGAACACACATCACAACAACAGATTTCCTCTCCATCATATCAGCTCCCTCTCTCCCTTTACCAGTCATAGTGCCAACATTTAAAGTATCAACCGGAACCTCCACTCTCCTCCACTTCTCCTTTCCCTGTTGTCTCTGTAGACGTCTTCCTCCTCTCCTTCACCTCCTTCGGTCAACAGTAGCCCAATTTCCACCGATACCCTATTGGCTAATAATACCTGTGGCGGTCATTGGTAACCGGGACTTCGACCGATCCGGTATGAAATTCTGATTTGTGATCCACATATTTATATTTGGCACATGTTTACGCTGGACGTCCTTCGTAATCCTTTCCGTTTATCCGGGCTTGAATCCGACACTAAGAGTGCACTGACTTGTGTAACCCTTTTGGTTACACCCTTTCGGCTGAACGTACCTGTGTATTTCTGTGCAATCAGTAACACATTATACAATACACTATACAATACATTACACACTACACTATACACTACATTATATACACTACACCATACACTACATTATACATTACATTATACACTACATTATATAAACTACACTATACACTACACTATACACTACACTATACACTACATTATATACACTACATTATACACTACACCATACACTACACCATACACTACATTATATACACTACACACTACATTATACACTACATTATATACTACACACTACATTATACACTACATATATACACTACATTATATACACTACATTATATACACTACACTATACATTACATTATACACTACACTATACACTACATTATATACATTACATTATACACTACACTATACACTACATTATATACTACACTATACACTACATTATACACTACATTATATGCACTACACTATACACTACATATACACTACACCATACACAACATTATACACTACATTATATACACCACACTATACATTACATTATACACTACATTATATGCTCTACACTATACACTACATTATACACTACATTATACACTACAAAATACACTACACTATACTTTACATTATATACACTACACACTACATTATACACTACATTATATGCACTACACTATACACTACATCATATACACTACACCATACACAACATTATACACTACACTATACACTACATTATATACTCTACACTATACATTACATTATACACTACATTATACACTACATTATATGCACTACACTATACACTACATCATATACACTACACCATACACATTATACACTTCATTATATACACTACATTATATACACTACACTATACACTACATTATACACTACACTATACACTACATTATACACTACATTATATGCTCTACACTATACACTACATTATACACTACATTATATACACTACATTATACACTACATCATATACACTACACCATACACAACATTATACACTACACTATACTTACATTATATACACACTACACTACATTATACACTACATTATATGCACTACACTATACACTACATCATATACACTACACCATACACACCATTATACACTACACTATACTTTACATTATATACACTACACACTACATTATATACACTACATTATATGCACTACACTATACACTACATCATATACACTACACCATACACAACATTATACACTACACTATACACTACATTATATACTCTACACTATACATTACATTATACACTACACTATACACTACATTATACACTACATTATATACACTACACTATACACTACATATACACTACACCATACACAACATTATACACTACATTATATACACCACACTATACATTACATTATACACTACATTATATGCTCTACACTATACACTACATTATACACTACATTATACACTACAAAATACACTACACTATACTTTACATTATATACACTACACACTACATTATACACTACATTATACACTACACTATACACTACATCATATACACTACACCATACACAACATTATACACTACACTATACACTACATTATATACTCTACACTATACATTACATTATACACTACATTATACACTACATTATATGCACTACACTATACACTACATCATATACACTACACCATACACATTATACACTTCATTATATACACTACATTATATACACTACACTATACACTACATTATACACTACACTATACACTACATTATACACTACATTATATGCTCTACACTATACACTACATTATACACTACATTATATACACTACATTATACACTACATCATATACACTACACCATACACAACATTATACACTACACTATACTTACATTATATACACTACACACTACATTATACACTACATTATATGCACTACACTATACTACATTATATACACTACACCATACACACCATTATACACTACACTATACTTTACATTATATACACTACACACTACATTATACACTACATTATATGCACTACACTATACACTACATCATATACACTACACCATACACAACATTATACACTACACTATACACTACATTATATACTCTACACTATACATTACATTATACACTACACTATACACTACATTATACACTACATTATATACACTACACTATACACTACACTATACACTACATTATATACACTACATTATATACACTACACTATACACTACACTATACACTACACTATACACTACATATACTACACACTACACTATACACAACATTATACACTACACTATACACTACATTATATACTCTACACTATACATTACATTATACACTACACTATACACTACATTATACACTACATTATATGCACTACATTATATACACTACATTATATACACTACACTATACACTACACTATACACTACACTATACACTACAAAATACACTACACTATACTTTACACTATATACACTACACACTACATTATACACTACATTATATGCACTACACTATACACTACATCATATACACTACCATACACAACATTATACACTACACTATACTTTACATTATATACACTATACACTACACTACACTATACTACATTATACACTACATTATATGCACTACACTATACACTACATCATATACACTACACCATACACAACATTATACACTACACTATACACTACATTATATACTCTACACTATACATTACATTATACACTACACTATACACTACATTATACACTACATTATATACACTACACTATACACTACACTATACACTACATTATACACTACATATACACTACACTACACTACACTACACTATACACTACATTATATACACTACATATACACTACACTATACACAACATTATACACTATACACTACATTATATACACTATACACTATACACTATACACTACACTACACTACACTATACACTACATTATATGCACTACATTATATACACTACATTATATACACTACACTACACTATACACTACACTATACACTACAAAATACACTACACTATACTACATTATATACACTACATTATATACACTACATATACACTACACTATACACTACATTATATACACTACACTATACTTTACACTATATACACTACACACTACATTATACACTACATTATATGCACTACACTATACACTACATCATATACACTACCATACACAACATTATACACTACACTATACACTACATTATATACTCTACACTATACATTACATTATACACTATACACTATACATTATACACTACACTATACACTACATTATACACTACATTATATACACTACTATACACTACACTATACACTACATTATATACACTACACTATACACTACACTATACACAACATTATACACTACACTATACACTACATTATATACTCTACACTATACATTACAATATACACTACACTATACACTACACTATACACTACATTATATACACTACACTATACACTACACTATACACAACATTATACACTACACTATACACTACATTATATACTCTACACTATACATTACAATATACACTACACTATACACTACATTATACACTACATTATATACACTACATTATATACACTACACTATACACTACACTATACACTACACTATAAACTACATTATACACTACAAAATACACTACACTATACTTTACATTATATACACTACACACTACATTATACACTACACTGGCACAAAGTGAAAGTAAGAGTTTGACAGTGAAAGTGAGACAAAGTGAGACAGTTCAACCAAGCTAAAGTGAGACAGTAAGACAAAGTGAGAAAGTGAGAGTTGAACAGAGTGAGACAAAGTAAAAGTGTGACAGAGAGCTAGTCAGACAAAGTTAGAGAGAGAGACCGAGTGAGACACAGTAAGAGCGGGGAAGAGTAAGACAGCGACATAGAGTGGGACAGGGTGAGACAGTGTGTGAGCATGAGGCAGAGTGAGAGTAAGACAATGTGAAAAAGTGAGACAGAGTAATAGTGAGAGAATAGTATTGAGGCAGAGTGAGAGTGAGACAGTGAGCACTGAGACAGTAAGACAGAGTGAGAGTGAGACAGAATGAGAATGTTACAGAGTGAGCGTATTCAGTCTGCTTTAGGTTTCCTGACGTGTTAATTGTTAGAAGTAAGCAGTTTGTCGTGGCGAAACTTTCCCAGTGGATGTTTGTGAATAGAAATTCTGTGCTACAGCGAGGCTAGGATACAAATCAGTAAAGCACACGCACGCACGCACACGCATGCACACACACACACACACATCATTGCTGTAAGCTGTAGCATTTGATAGAAAAACAAGACTGATGCTGCAAATTAGCTGATAATAGTGTGCTAACAATCACCAATATTTACAATAACAATCACAAGAATCACTAGGTAAGTAGCACACCAACACACACCAACTTTTACACTCACTGTTTTACTATTACTATTTTTTTACTAATTGTGTGATGACCCTACATTAACATTAGCTAACACACATTAATCAAAATAGACACACAAAAGTAATAGACACACAAGTATGAAGTATGTTCTTCCAGCAGTAATTCGCTGACGCGTGGTGTAAATAAAAACAAATGTAATCTCAGAGTTTACATAACATTTATAATCCTATAGCCAAAGTGACAAAGACGCAATACACTTACATGAGTAAAGTCATTAGGAGACTGTTGCTAGGCAACTGAAAATTATGGACACTGAAGAACTCCTCACAACTGCTAGAAATAAGACTAATCTTTTAGCAGCTACAATTTAGCCGTTAAGCAAAGGACCTTGCAGGAATCTAACGAGAACATAATTATCAGGACATTGCCCTCAGAAGTGTTTATAAGTTAATGAAAAAACATTGATGTTCAGAAGAGACATGCAGAAACTTAATCTAAATCATCTCAAGTAAAAAATGTGTGTGTGTCTGTGTGTGTGTGTGTGCGTGCGTGCGTGCGTGCACTACTGTATAAGAAAAGATGGATTCAACACAAAACCCCACATTATTAGGAATTCATGACTATTTAAAAATTATTTGGTTATGCAGAGGTTCATGCAATCAATTTTCAAATACATCTGTATTGTATCTGTATACATCTGTAACTCCTAACACCACCTCTATCCCAAAACACCACCTCCATCTCCTAACACCACCTCCATCTCCAAACACCACCCTCATCTCCTAACAACCTCATTCCCAAACACCACCCCCATCTCCAAACACCACCCTCATCTCCTAACAACCTCATTCCCAAACACCACGTCCATCTCCTAACACCTCCTCTATCTCCTAACACCACGTACATCCCCAAACACCAGCTCCATCTCCTAACACAACCTCATTCCCAAGCACCAACTCCATCTTCAAACACCACCACCATCTCCTAACACCACCTCATTCCAAAACACTACCTCCATCCCCAAACACCAGATCTATTACCTAACAAATCAAATCAAATTTTTAATTTATTCTTGGTCCTGTTCAATTCATTCATATTAAATTTTTATTTGTCACATACACATACATACAGGGTACGACATGCAGTGAAATGCTTTTTATGACGGTCCGGCATGAAGGAATATAATGGGGAGAAAAATAAAACAAAAATGGGGAGAAAAATAAAACAAAGAAAAAAAAGGCATATAAATAAAGTATAAAACTATATAAAATATAAGAATATATAAAGATATATATGAGATATATATGAGAGAAAAGATGTATATACAGAATATGCTTATGGCAGTAAGCAGTAAAACGTAAACAATTTAAGGTGGTTTTGTGATTGTCCATAAAGTGTGCGTGTGCGGTATGGTGTGGTATAAAATATAATGTAAAGTGCACTGTGCTGTGCGAGTACAGAGTTTAAAGTGTTGTAGTGCACCACTTCTAACCATAAACACCAGCTCCATCTCCTAACACCACCTCATTCCCAAGCACCACCTTTATCTCCTAACACCACCTCCTTTCCCAAACACCACCTTATTCTACTAACAACCTCAGTCCCAAACACCACCTCCATTTTCCAACACCTCTTCTATCTCCTAACACCACTTCCATCCCCAAACACCAGCTCCATCTAATAACACAACCTCATTCCCAAGCACCACCTCCATCTCCTAACACCACCTCTATCCCCAAACACCACCTCCATCTCATACCAACCTCATTCCCTAACACCACCTCATTCCAAAACACCACCTCCATCCCCAAACACCAGATCGATTTCCTAACACCACTTCTAACCCCAAACACCGGCTCCATCTCCTAACAAAACCTCATTCCCACCCACCACCTTCATCTCCTAACACCACCTCTATCCCCAAACACCACCTTTATCTCCTAACACCACCTCCACCCCAAACGCCATCTTATTCTCCTAACAACCTCAGTCCCAAACACCACCTCCATCCCCAAACACCACCTCGTTCAAAAACACCACCCCTATCCCTAAACAACAACTCCACCCCCAAACACCACCTATATTTCATAACATCACCTCCATCCCCAAACAACAGATCTATCTTCTAACACCACCTACATCCCCAAACACCACCTTTATCTCCTAATACCACCTCCTTCCCCAAAGACCAGCTCCATCTCCTAACACAACCTCATTCCAAAACACCACCTCGACCCCCAAACACCACCTCTGTCTCCTAACACCAACACAACATCTCCCTGTGACAAAGTGACCTGTCCTTGTTGGTTAACGCAGCACAAACACGCACATACAAACAGCATAACTTACCTCTTTCATCCTCCGTAACCTCCTGCTGAGGCGATGTGGGTGCACATACACAATATTAGCATTCCAGTATTTCATACACACAAACATCCACTCCACTTTCATCCCCTGACAATAATTCACGCTATGCCTAACAAGCAAACATACACATGCTTTCTAGCTGTCTTTAGGTTTCTTTTTGTCTAGTCTTATGTTTTAAAAACTTGTATAGATTTTGTTTGTTTGTTTGTTTGTTTGTTTGTTTGTAGTTTCTTTTTATATTCTTTAGCTGGGACTGTTCAACTCTTGTTCACTGTAAATAAACCATCACTTTTTTACTATAATTCAATTCAATTCATTTTTTTTTGTATTGCGCTTTTAACAATGAACATTGTCTCAAAGCAGCTTTACACAGATAATGTGGTGATTAAAAGTGAATATGTTGTTCATAAGTAAGTTTGTTCCTGATGAGCAAGCCAGTGGCGACTGTGGCAAGGAAAAACTCCCCGAAATGGCATAAGGAAGAAACCTTGAGAGGAACCAAACTCAAGAGGAAACCCATCATCATCTGGGTTGCACCGAATGTCCATGTCTAAACCAACTAACAATATAACAACGAGAATATTGCCATCAGTTTGGAATCTTTGGATTTTTTCCCTCCTTTATTCTCTTGTGGGTAAATCTGTTTTTCACCTGACAACAGGGCTACAAAGGCTCGTTGTCTTACAAACCCCAAACTTCACCTCATCAACAGATACCTACTCCATCTCCTTACACCAACACCATCTTGTTATGGGACATCGGTGAGGTCGGCTGCCATCATGAACTGCTCTAGCTAAACTTTGCTTGTTTTTGTTTATTTTTTATATTTATTTACATATTTACAGTGTCCATTCCGACCCCCTGAATACAATAGACATGTAACAGGTGCAACAGCGTGAGCATTGTTCCTCTTTCACACTCCTGCACACCAAATCTGGAACTACTGACCATCAAATGTCGCCCCTTCTATCTACCTCGGGAATTCAGCTCGTCAGTGCCGTTTATTTTCCACTTCAAGGGGACACGGACACTGCGATATGGAACATACACGAGACACTTACGCTACACCAAACACAGCTTCGGGACGCAGTGCTCAATGTGGTGAGGGACTTTAATAGTGCCATCCTCAAGCGCGCACTGCCAAACATCCAACAGCACATCACCTGCCCCACCAGGGGTGAAAGGACACTGGATCACTGCTACACACAATTCAAGAACAGCTACAAGCCACAATCATGTCCACCGTTTGGGAAATCAGACCATGCTTCCATCTTCCGGATTTTTCGGGAAACTATCAGATGATACTGTAAAGAAAACCACCATCAGAACATTTCCCAACCAGAAGCCGCGGGTGGATAAAACTCATGCTCCGCTGCCTACAACATGGGGCTCGCCACCGGGGACAAAGATGAGTACAAGGCTGCATCTTACAGTGTGAGCAGAGTGGTGAAGGAAGCAAAGCGGCACTACAGAAAGAAAAGAGTCACACAACCTCTCCCTTGAACACTTCACCATTGTTCCTGTCCCAAAGAAACCCCAGCCCACCTGCCTCATCGAATAACACCCAGTAGCTCTAGACCTCAGCCATCCCAATAATGAACACTTTTCTCTGTTACGTTCAGGGAAGCATCTCCGCTCTTTGAAAGCAAACACAGAGAGAATGAGTAGCAGCTTCTTCCCACAGACCATTCGGCATTTGAACCAGGAAACACCCAGAATCTAGTACTTAATTTAGTTCCGAATGCAGCAGCAAGGGTCCTTACTAGATCTAGAAAATATGAGCACATCACCCCTGTAGTTGTAATTTAAATAGTTTAATAGTTACAAGTACACACACAGCCCAATTTATAGAAACTGTATCTATTCCTCGTGTAGTAAAACCAAGAATTAAATACACAAGATCCAGAAATAATCTTATTACAGTTAAAACTGAAAAATGCCAGATAAACAATCACAACAAAGTTCTAAAGTTTGATCTTTTAAACATTAGATCACTAATGTTAAGCACTTAACGGTCTCGCACCGCAGTATCTGAGTGAACTTCTGTACAGATCTGGCAGATCTTTCTCTTATAAAGCCCCACAGTTATGGAACAGCCTTCCAACCAGTGTTCGGGACTCGGACACAGTCTCAGTGTTCAAGTCGAGGTTGAAAACGTATTTATTTAGTCAAGCCTTTTATCAGTAGGTTTTTCTTAGGTAAAGGCTCAGATCTGGTGGGAGCATGGATATAGACTGTTTGGTGAACTGGTATATTTGTATGCTGTCGTCCCCTCACATTCACATGTTCACTCAGGTTTGTTGACGGTGGTGTAGTGGGTTGTCTCTTATCCCAGGGATCCCTCATGTCTGTGCTACCTTCTGGTTCTCCCTTTTAGTTATGCTGCCATAGGGAGTCTTGCCGGAGTCCAAACTGCACAGTGACAGCACAATCTCCATACACCCATAGGGACACTTAATAATCCATATCCTTCTCTTCCCGTCACCCTCTCTCTCTCTCTCTCTCTCTCTCTCTCTCTCTCTCTCTCGCGATCGAGTTAAACATGCTCCTGAGGCTCCAGTGACCACTGTTCCTGCCCCTCTCCCTTCCGTGGATCTTCACACTTCTGTGCAGCTTGGGATGGTCTCTCATCAACACCTTGGGTGGTTCCATGTAATTCCAGAGTAGAACGGGTGCTTTGAGGATGGATTGGACTGTAGTTGGTGTCGGCGGTCTGCTGCACTGACTCAGGAGTGCAGTTTGCTTCTGATCGTCATCACTGTACCCCGCAACATTGTATATCTGCTTCAAATGGACATTTGGTGCAACCCAGATGAGGATGGGTTCCCTCTTGGGTCTGGTTCCTCTCAAGGTTTCTTCCTTATGCCATCTCGGGGAGTTTTTCCTTGCCACTGTTGCTCATCAGGGACAACCATACTTACAAAGAACATATTTACGTTTAATCACCACATTATCTGTGTAAAGCTGCTTTGAGACAATGTTCATTGTTAAAAGCGCTATACAAATAAAAATGAATTTAATTGAATTGAACTTGCACCCAAAGCACTGATTTTAAATGAGATGATCACAGATCATAATCTCGATGTCTCACTGAGACCTGGATTAAACCAGGGGATTATATGGGTCTGAAGGAGTCTACACCATCAGGATATGTTTATATGCGTCAGATTGGTCATGGGGGTGGTGTAGCAACCATTTATAGTGCCTCTCTTAAGAAATTAGGATTCAGCTTTAAATCATTTGAAGTGCTCGTTCTTAAAATTGTACTTTCAGAGTCCTCACTAGATCTAGGAAATATGACCACCCAATTAATGGGTCCCAATTAAACCTCGCATTGATTATAAAATACTACTACTGACGTATAAAGCACTTAACGGTCTCGCACTGCAGTATCTGAGTGAACTTCTGTACCAGTATGATCCTCCACGCCTAGCTGCTTTGAGACAATGTTCATTGTTAAAAGCACTATACAAATAAAAATGAATTGAATTGAATCACTTTCAGACATACATAGAAAACTTGCTCTGGTCACCGTGTACAGACCTCCAGGGCCCTACGCTGATTTTCTTCAAGAGTTTGCTTGTTTTCTATCAGACCTCTTGATCAATTTTGATAAAGTGCTGCTTGTAGGAGATTTTAATATTCATGTAGATAATGCAAACGATGCCCTAGGATTATCATTTGTCGACTTATTAAACTCTTTTGGGGTTAAACAAAACGTCACCGGACCAACTCATCGCTTTAACCACACACTAGACTTAATAATATCCCACGGAGCAGACGTCACTGATATTTTACCTCAGAGTGATGACATCACAGATCATTACCTCATACTGTACACACTACCCGTAGAGCAGATTAGCTGTGTTTCACCACGTTATCGACTTGGTAGGACTATTGTTCCGACCACTAAGAACAGATTCATAAATAACCTGCCAGATTTATCTCAATTTCTCACTAAACACATAACTGCTAATAATCTTGATGAAATGGCTAACAACATAGACCTTATCCTCACTAGCACATTAGACACCCCGTTGCCCCATCCGGTTAAAAAAGGTTAGAGAACAAACACCTGCACCTTGGTATAATAGTCATACGCATGCCCTCAAGAGAACAGCCCGTAATCTGGAGAGAAAATGGAGGAAAACTAAATTGGAGGTATTTAGAATTGCGTATAAAGACAGTATGCTCAGCTACAGACAGGCGCTAAAAGTTAGGTGGTTAGGGTGGTTATATATATATATATATATATATATATATATATATATATATATATATATATATATATATATATTCCACCTCAAGTGGACATGGACACTGCAGAATGGGACTTAGACGGATCAATAACACTTCACCAAACACAGCATCGGGACGCTGCGCTCATTGTGGGAGACTTTAACAGTGCCAACCTCAAGCACGCACTACCGAACTTTCATCAGCACATCACCTGCCCCACCAGAGGCGAAAGGACACTGGACCATTGTTACACACCATTTAAGAACAGCTACAAGGCACAATTACATCCACCGTTCGGGAAATCGGACCATGCCACCCTTCTCATGCCTGTTTACAAACAAAGGCTGAAGCAGGTAGCTTCGGTTCAGGGGGAGGTCGCGCGCTGGACTGACCAATCGGTGGCTGCTCTGCAGGACGCTCTGGATGACGTCAACATGTTTATGGAAGCGGTTGTGGGATTCATCGGGAAACTATCGAATTATACGGTGCAGAAAACCACCATCAGAAGGATTCCCAACCAGAAGCCGCGGGTGGATAAAACCATCCGCGACGCTCTGAGATCCCGCTTCGCTGCCTATAACTTGGGGCTTACCACCGGGGACATGGACAAGTACAAGGCTGCGGCTTACAGTGTTCGCAGAGCGGTGAAGGATGCAAAGCGGTGCTACGGTAGGAAACTAGATTCACAGTTGCAACATGGTGGCTCTAGGAGCCTGTGGCAGGGACTAAGAACAATCACGGACTACAAAACAGCATCTTCCAGAACGAGCTAAACATCTTTTACGCTTGCTTCGAGGCTGCAGCTAACCACGCTAGCGACACAAACAGCATGCACGCCGAGAGAGCCGGAGAGCTAAACACGTTCACCATCTTGCAGCATGACGTGAGAAGGGCATTTAAGAGAGAGAATACCAGGAAGGCAGCAGGATCAGATGGCATCACAGGTCAGGTTTTGAAAGCCTGCACTGACCAGCTAGCACTGATGTTCACTGATATGTTCACTGAGATGTTGAACAGTCTGTAGCCCCCTCATGCTTCAAACAGTCCACCATTGTTCCTTTCCCGAAGAAGCCCCAGCCCGCCTGCCTCAACGACTACCACCCAGTAGCCCTGACCTCAGTAGTGATGAAGTGCTTTAAGAGACTGGTCAGAGACTTCATCACTAGACCGTTCTACTGAGGACTCCATTGCTCATCATAGTGTGGAAGAGATGAGCAATGGCGTACTTAGTAGAACGGTTCGGGTGGTACGTGAACTGTAGAGGGTCCGGTGTGTCTGGATGTGATGCAGTGATGAAGTCTCTGCATCACTGCATCACTACCAATGTGTCCACTTCCACACTACGATGAGCCACCTGGACTACAGAAAAGGGAATTATACAAAGATGCTGTTTGTGAACTACACTTCAGCGTTTAACACGATAATTCCCTTCACACTCGCCTCTAAGTTGTAGGTCTTGGGACTCAGCCTGCCGCTGTGTCATTGGATCTCTAGGGTTAGGGTTAGTCTTCCTGACAGACAGACTACAAGCCGTACGGGTGGAAAACACACATTATCCACCCTTACTCTCAGCACTGGAGCTCCCCAGGGTTGTGTTCTGAGACCCCTGCTTTACTCACTGTACACATATGACTGTGTGGCCACTACCAACTCCACCACAATCATCAAATTTGCTGACGACACTGTTGTGGTGGGCCTGATCTCCACCAATGAGGAGACGGCCTACCTACAGGAGGTTGAAAACCTGGAGAGAGATTTAGTCAGCCACCAATTGTGCAAGTTCTCCCACTTAAAAAGATGAGAGAGGCCTGTAATTTTCATCATAGGTACACTTTCACTATGAGAGACAAAATGTAAAAAAAAAATCCCGAAAATCACATTGTCTGATTTTTAAAGAATTTATTTGCAAATTATGGTGGAAAATCTGGTCACCTACAAAAAAGGAATTCTGGCTCTCACAGACCTGTATCTTCTTCTTTAAGAGGCTCCCCTGTTCTACACTTGTTACCTGTATTAATGGCACCTGTTTGATCTCGTTATCAGTATAAAAGACACCTGTCCACAACCTCAAACAGTCAGACTCAAAACTCCACTATGGCCAAGACCAAAGAGCTGTCAAAGGACACCAGAAACAAAATTGTAGAACCTGCACCAGGCTGGGAGACTGAATCTGCAATAGGTAAGCAGCTTGGTGTGAAGAAATCAACTGTGGGAGCAATTATTAGAAAATGGAAGACATACAAGACCACTGATAATCTCCCTCGATCTGGGGTGCCACGCAAGATCTCACCCCATGGGGTCAAAATGATCACAAGAACGTTCAGCAAAAATCCCAGAACCACACGGGGGGACCTAGTAAATTACCTGCAGAGAGCTGGGACCAAAGTAAGAAAGGCTACCATCAGTAACACACTACCAGACGTGTCCCCCTGCTTAAGCCAGTACATGTCCGGGCCTGTCTGAAGTTTGCTATAGAATGTTTGGATGATCCAGAAGAGAATTGGAGAATGTCATATGGTCAGATGAAACCAAAATAGAACTTTTTGGTAAAAACTCAACTTGTCATGTTTGGAGGAGAAATACTGCTGAGTTGCATCCAAGGAACACCATACCTACTGTGAAGAATGGGGTGGAAACATCATGCTTTTTTCTGCAAAGGGACATTGTTAAAAGTGCCATACAAATAAACATGAATTTAATTAAATTAAACTGCCTTGTCTGATATCATTTACACAACCACTGTATAGAGAATAGATCTGCTGTTTCATACTTAATCACAAACATATAAGCAATAAGTCACCACACACACTAGCAGCATGGTCAAAAAAAACGCACGGAAATCTGTACCAATATCATAACACCAAGACCACACAAAAACACCTGTGTGTATTTAAAGCTGTAATAATTATTTCTTCATGAACAAGGTAATAACCTTTGTGTCTACTAGGATTAAGGGGAAAAATCAACAATTCACTTCTTCTTTCTAAAAGCCTAACAGTAATAAAATATCCTATGTGAAGATCTTGAGCTTGTGGTCTAAACATGCAGAAATGAGCAAGTCCTTATTTCTCCTAAAACATTAGTAATTCAGAACAAGCAAATAGACTCAATCTGGAGTTCTTATCCTAGGTTTAAAGTTGCCCATTATCAAATCAAATCAAATTTTATTTGTCACATACACATACATACAGGGTATGACATGCAGTGAAATGCTTTTTTTGCTTTTTTTTTTTCATTATGATATACAGTGGTACCTTGACCTACAAGTGCATTAATGTACGAGTTGTCCGAGGTACGAGCGGTCACTCAGTAGATTTTTGCTTTGTTATGCGAGCACAAAATTGAGGTACGAGCTCGAGACACCGCTGCTAGATGGTGAAGCAAAGCCAGAAAGCGCAGACTGTGACAAAAATGAAGAAATAGTAAAAAATAAAAGTTTAGGGATACATAGTGTACAGTAGTGATAGTAAAAAATTAGTTTTCCCTCCGCCTCCACTTATCGATCCCCCCCCGCCCCCCTCCACCGGCGTTTTCGTTAGCTCAAATCGTCATCTCCACAGTAAATACACTGCATAAAATCTTATTATATCTTTACATACTCTATTATGTTTTTATAAAAGATTTGTTATTCAGAAATGTATTTTCCTAATTTAATAACATGAAACATAAAAACGGGGTGGCATTTTGAGGGTTGGAACGGATTAATGCCATTTTAAGTATTTTCAATGGGGAAAATTGATTTGATGTGCGTGCAAATTGAGATACAAGCTCGGCCACTGAACAAATTAAACTCGTAGGTCAAGGTACCACTGTATAAGAAAATGATGCAAAATGATATTCCATAGTCCTCATGGAAAATAGTTTCTCAGAACTACTTTCTTCTCATGTCTGATCATCAGGACCATGATGAAGGTCAGGAGTTTGCCACATTGTTATATAGTACTATATATACTGCGCAAAGATTCATTCAAGGATCATCATTATCATAATGACCATACATAGTATGTAGCCTGAATGCATCAAAAGTATGAAAATGCAAACCTCTTATTACTTACATCCAATCATCATCATAGCCACAGCAAAGATCTTCTCTCCATCAGTGGTGGGTGCGATGTTGCCAAAGCCGATGCTGGTCAGGCTGGTCATGGTGAAGTACAGAGAGGTGATGTAAACTGAGTCCTTGCTGGGGCCACCCTCCCACCTGCCCGTGCCTGTGGCATTAAAGCGGTATGGTGTCCCTGCTGTTTCTCCCAGCATGTACAGCCAACTGTCCTTCCGTGCCACGTTTGTCTCCTCATCAATTACTTCATAGTCCCCAATACTGTACCAAATACATGCGAGCCAGTGTGCAGCGAGACCAAACACACACACTAGCAGCATGAGTACCGCGGCGCCGTATTCGATATAATGATCCAGTTTACGTGCCACTCGACCCAGACGCAGCAGACGCACCACCTTTAGAGAACTGAACAAACTGCTGATGCCCTAAGCCACCAAAATAGACAAAAACAAAGATATAAAAAGTGAGGCAATGTAAAGAATAAAACCAAAAGAGCAGAATGTAAGCAAGAACGTGCAGCATTATTGAGAAATACAGAGAAACAAAGAGAGAAAGATTTGAGAGGGATATACTCTATAATGCATATATGAAATACAGCATGAGGTTGAGTTATCTATATCTATAGAAACACAGAAGGTGAGTAAGGAAAGATAAAAATATATAAAATATATATTGTAAACAATCCTTGTTTAATACTGTGTTTAACATTTGTAGGCCTTATAACCCTTCACAGATTGCTGAGCAGCAAAAACTGCTTCTCTGAGGTGATGCAGTCAATTCATTTTTATTTGTATTGCGTTTTTCACAGTGGACATTGAATTAAAGCAGCTTTACACAGATAAAGCGGTAATAAGGTTTTATGAAAGAATGTGCAGAACACCACCTGAGTGCTTCCAAACCAACAGGATTCTTTTTAAACACCCAACTACTTTTTAAAGATTGTGGAAGAATTTTCTTTTTTACTTATTTATTTTTCTCCCACTTGAATTCTAAATCTGGTTTACTGTTTTGAGGAAAAATTACTATTAATAGTATTAAACTTGTGGGGGTTTTTTTTGTTATCTGATGTTTGTTTGTAGATGTTGGTGAAGAACACGATTCTTTTTCCCCTAGAGTTAATGTCCTTCTGTTTATTCTTTTCTAGGCGCTGTGAGGTGTGTGTGTGTGTTTCTTGAAACAGAAATGCATTGTTTGTCCTTGTGTATATTGTCCATGTTTAAAAATACTTATGTTATAATATGTTCTTAACCCAACATTTTTTATTTATTATAAGCTGTTAGTGTGTGAAGTCCAACTGCTTGTAAAATGTGTGTGTGTAAAAATATCACCAGGCTGCAGACAGAGACAGAGAAACAATTGTTGAGTTCTAAAATGTCTCTCTTTCTGAAACTGCTCTAAGAACTCAGAAAGCTGAAAACTGTGAGTTTGATTTATCATAACTTGTTGATTAGCAAGCTAACTATAAAATACTGATCTACCAATTAGCAGAATGCTTAAAACAACAGAGAGGGGATTCTACCAATTTAAACACACAAATTATGTTTTAATAAACTTTACTGGGATTTTGAGGTCTAAAACATTTATTTTTTACATACAGATGTGATACACATATAGCCTAAAGGCAACATGATGAAACCCTGTACAGTAGAGACCGTAGGGCAAGAGCACCTACAAAAGCTATGGCCGGAAGCACAGGGGTTTATAGTTTAATATCAGAACAGTGAAGAAATGTAGACATCAAAATGAGCAGCAAGATACAAAACCAGTATCTTGCTGCTAGATAACCCTAACCCTTGTAGAACAGTTAACAGTTAAACAAGACAAGACTCACAGAGAATCTCCAGAGTGGAAAAAAGCAACTGACCTCATCAACATTCTCAAAGGCATTGATGACATCATAGGGGAGGCAGGACAGCAGATCAATGACAAACCACGTCTTCAGGTAATTCATGCGAATAAGCTTGGGGTCAGAAATGACCTCACCAGCAGGTCCAACAAATGTGGTGTGGAAGTTGAGGACGATGTCTACCAGGAAGATGACATCCACTACGCTATCAATCACCAGCCATGCTACATTGTTCTGCTTAGTCTTGAAGGAGACATTGTAGGGAACCATGATGGCTGTGTAGAAGGTGAGGATAAGGATCACCCAGTCCCATGTGGTCTTAAAGGTGCAGTAGTGTAGGATAATGTGTGGTGGCGTCTTCGGTGTCTCCTGTTTATACTGAGGCAAGATGTCAGAGCCAAGCTGCAGCACCTAGACATGTGGTAAAGGAAAACCTTTGCATAAATGGCAGGTGTACAGTAACTGAGATTCAGAATAACAGTATTTGACAGAGAAGTGCTATGCATTCCATAAAAAAAACAGAAGAAAACTATTTAATTGTGCTAAAGTGTAAACAAATAATGGTTTCATCTAATTCTTATCTTATTCTTATTCCAAAACACATGGTCATGAAACTGCATAGTACTAAACCACAAACTTCTTCAAAAAACAATTTAGAGGAGCCCAAAAAAAATTTATTAACACAAACCTGAGTTTTTGTGGAGTGTTATGCATTGAAAATTGGTTATGATCTTGGAAGTGCTTAGGGGTAAGAGAGAAGGACTAAGACTATAGATAGGCAAGAATATATATATATATATAAAGATGGGATCAGTGGACAGGATTTGGGATTCCTTGACTAGACACACAATTAGCTATGTGGCAAATTTTTCAGCAATCAGGGAGGAGATTGAAGGAGAAGGTGGATTAATAAGATGATAAAAAGTAAAGATTTTCATTGTAGATCTGAACGCAACAACGCAATGCCTCAAATAGGAAGATATTAAAGACAGAATTTATTACCGGTAGTTCACCTGCTGTTTATAACGGTAACCATTTACAATGTTTACACTTTCAAACACTCAATCTTTGAGAAATTGTGTTTATGGGAATCTTGGTCAGGTGAATGGACAGATGAATGAACACAGATACAAGCTCTTAGACGTAGTGATGCTGATGAAGGATGACTAATACACAAACAGTTAAAGCACATCTGTTCTGTGGAGTTCTTGTATGTTCTCTTTACTTTGTGTTCGTGTTCTCTTTACTTTGATTGATAAAGCAATGATTGAAAGTTTTAATTTATTTTGTGAAGAGTAACAGGTGGACCACTGTAAGTAACTTTACAACTACAAAATTACCCGCAATTCGTGATTAATGGAATTGATCAAAAATGGTCACCTCGGTCAGATGAGAGTGTTTATGAACATTTTCTCCTTTGTGGACAGTAGGCTGAAGCTGCTGCAGAACACCTCGACTGCTGGTCAGGGCTCTGGTAAGGCGTGCAAACTTTCCCCAACCTACACAAACACACACACACACACACATACAAATAGCACTGTTAGCACACTCAAACACACTCAACTACATGCATTTCAGAACAGTGTATAGGTATGGCATAAGTGTTTTACTATCATAAATTCACTGAGGATGCGTCCTAAATTACATCATTCACTATATACCCCTATACACACACTCACACACACAATATTAAAATCTCCTAAAGCAGCAGCACTTTATCAAAATTGATCAAGAGGTCTGAAAGAAAAGGTGTTGAAAAGGGGCCCTGGGGGTCTGTACACAGTGGTCAGAGCGAGAGATAGAAGGGGTTTACTTTGTATGTCTGAAAGTACAAATTTAAGAACGAGCACTTCAAATGATTTCAACTTGAATCCTAATCTTTGACTAACATTAATAAGAGCAATAATTGAAGTGCTCCTTAATCTGCTGTTTGTATGCAGGTTTGGCTTTGCAGAGTCCTCTGATCAAGAACAGAGTTGATGCAAGTGTTAATGTTAGTGACCGAGTGGCCTGTGCAGCAAATTCACTCCAGTCTGTATGTGAGAAATGCTGCTGCGTACACTTCGCACACCCAGGTTTCAGCACCATTCACACTTTTCATTATCGCAAAATGTTTACATGCCGTTTGTTGCTGATCTTCCGGGACTTGCTCTCTTTGCACAATATTCTGTCCAAATCCTTTGGTCACTGTTCAGTTTATTTTGATTGCTGCTATTGTTGAATTGCACAATTCTATTTACATTTTTCTGTTTACATTTTTCTGCTACTGTGCACCTTATTCTGTCACGACAGGTTTTACTGGCGGAGCTATTGCTGTTTTTATTTTTATATTTTGTTTATTGTGTATTGTCCTGCATTGTCCTGTGTTGTCTTGCACTGTCTTGTGTTGTCTTTTGCACTGTTTGCACCAGTTGCACACATGCACTTTATGTGGCGAGGATCTTAGTTCTTGGCCCTGTGTTCTTCTGTTCTGTGACTGTTGTTTTATGTTGTTTTATGTAGCACCTGGGTTCAGGAGGAACGTTGTTTCATTTCACTGTGTACTGCATCAGCTATATATGGTTGAAATGACAATAAAAGCTTCTTGACTTGACTTGACTTGACATCTGTCCTATTCAGCCAGTCCTGATTGCAGGTCTCACACGTTTGATGACTGGGAAGTGCTTGGGGAGCAGAAACAATGAGAGATGGTCCGATTGTCTGAAGTCTGTGTGTGTGGGGGGTGACCCTGTAAGCATCAGCCATACTTGTAGAAACATGATCCAGTGTTTTGTGTCCGCTAGTGAAACAGGACACCTGCTGTTGGAATCTTGGCAGAACAGATCTTAAATTGTTCTTTAATGGCTGTGCTAGCCATAGCATCCGAGGGAACATACACTGCTATCACATCAACACATGTGAGCTCACGTGGTAAATAAAATGGGTCTGCACTTATTCAAGATCAGCAGAGCAGTAAGAAGAAACAGCGAGACAGTGCACCTTGTTTTATTTACATAAATGCATAAGCCTCCTCCTCATTCTCTCTGTGTTTGCTTTCAAGGAGTGGAAGCACTTCCCTGAATGCAGCAAAGAAAAGAGTCCATTGTTGTCATGGCTGAGGTCCTTCACAATCTTCCTGGCTCTGGTCCGGCACTGCGTGCTTTAGATGTCATGCAGGAGCTTGGTGTGGATGGTACGTTTAGCTGACCACACAACCCTCTGGAGGGCTCACCTGTCCTGCATGGTGCTGTGAAGTGATGCTTCCTGTCAGAACGCTCTCAATGGTGCAAGTGTAAAAAGTCTTTGGCACCTGAGAGGGTAGTTTAAAGTCCCTTAGGCATCTCAGATGATACAGACACTGCCAGGCCTTCTTCACCAGGGTGTTGGTGTGACAGGACCATCACAGGTTCTGTGATATGAACACCTAGGTACCGGAAACTGTCCACTCTCTCCACTGGGGTTCCGTTGATGTTTAGCGGTTGGTATGACTGCTCCTGCTTCATGCTGAAGTTCACTATCAACTCCGGGTCTCCAGGTTTTTAATCTCCTGTAGGTAGGCCATGTCATCGTTGTTGGAGATCAGGCCCATCACAAAAGCACAAAAGTTTCGTCAGCAAACTTGATGATGGTGGTGGAGTTGGAAGTGGACACAGTGTATATGTGTACAGTGAGTACAGCAGGGAGTTCAGAAAACAACCCTGGGGCACTCCAGTGGTGAGGGTGAGTAAGGCATGTTTGCTCATCCATATGGCTTTTGTCCTGTCTGTCAGGAAGTTGGAGAGCCATTGACACGGTGGCAGGCTGAGTCTCAGTACCTCCAAATTAGAGGTGAGTGTGGAGGGAATTATGGTGTTGAATGCTGAACTGTAGTCCACAAACAGCATTTTTGCACAATTCCCTTTTCTGCAGTCCAGGTGGCTCATCGTAGTGTGGAGAAGATGAGCAAAAGCGTCCTCAGTAGAGCGGTTCTGCCCCGGTAGGCAAACTGTAGTGGATGCAGTGTGTCTGGTAGTGATGCAGTGATGAAGTCACTGACCAGTCTTTCAAATCACTTACATTTACATTTGCTGCATTTAGCAGACGCCTTTATCCAGAGCAACGTACAAAAGTGCTTTGAGTCTCTAGCAATGAATAAATCTACACTGGTATGCAAGATTACAAACTTAATATAATTATAACTCTTGGATTCTACAAAGCAAACTTGGAAAGTGCTAATTTAAGTGTTTCAGGAAGAGGTAGGTCTCCAGAAGATAGTCAGGGACTCCGCTGTACGGACATCTAGGGGAAGTTCATTCCACCACCTCGGTGCCAGAACAGAGAAGAGCCTTGAAGTATACTTATCTGTCATTCTGAGAGAAAGTGGTACCAGTCGAGCAGTGCTGGAGGATCTCAGACAGCGTGGTAAAGTGTGAGATGTGATTAGCTCTCTGAGGTAAGATGGGTCTGGTCCATTTTTGTCTTTGTAGGCAAGCATCAGTGTTTTGAAAATTAATACGTGCAGCTACTGGAAGCCAGTGAAGGGAGCTCAGCAGTGGGGTGGTGTGGGAGAACTTGGGCAGATTGAACTGCTTGGGCACTTCATCTCTACTGAGGTCAGGGCTACAGGGTGGAAGTCATTGAGGCAGGCTAGCTGGGGCTTCTTTGGGACAGGAAAAATGGTGGACTGTTTGAAGCATGAGGGTACAACAGTGTTCCAGGGAGAGGTTGAATATCTCAGCAAATACCGGTGCTAGTTGGTCAGCACAGGCTTGCGGAACCCGACCTATGATGCTATCTGGTCCTGCTGCCTTCCTGGTATTCACTCTCCTAAATGCCCTCCTCACGTCATGCTCCGAGATGGTGAACGTGTTTATCTCTCCGGCTCTCTCAGTGTGCATGCTGTTTGTGCCGCTAGCGCTGCTAGTGTGGTTAGCTGCAGCCTTGAACCAAGCGTAAAAGATGTCTAGCTCGTCTGCCAGAGAAGCGTCCGCATTCCCCATTCTAGAAGATGTTGTTCTATAGACTGTGATGTCCATGCCACAGGCTCCAAGAGTCACCATGTTGGAACTATGACTCTAGTTTCCTCAGGTAGCACCGCTTTGCTTCCTTCACCGCTCTGCGCACACTGCAGGATACAGCCGTGTACTCGTCCATGTCCCCGGTGGAGAGGCCCGTGTTTTAGGCAATGGAGCAGGATCCCAAAGCATTGCGGCTGGTTCTATCCACCCAGGGCTTCTGGTTGGGAAACGTTCTGATGGTGGTTTTCTGCACCATATTTACATTTACATTTACATTTGCGGCATTTAGCAGACGCCCTTATCCAGAGCGACGTACAAATGTGCTTTAAATCTCTAGTAGTGAATAAATCTACACTGGTACGCAAGAATACAAACTCAATATAAATATAACTCGAATTCTACAAACTTGAAAAGTGCTAATTTAGGTATTTCAGGAAGAGGTAGGTCTTCAGTCGTCGCTTAAAGAAAATCAGGGACTCTGCTGTACGGACATCTAGGGGAAGTTCATTCCACCACCTCGGTGCCAGAACAGAGAAGAGCCTTGAATTGTACTTACCTCTCATTCTGAGAGAAGGTGGTACCAGTCGAGCAGTGCTGGAGGATCTCAGACAGCGTGGTGCAGTGCGAGATGTGATGAGGTCACTGAGGTAAGATGGTGCTGGTCCATTTTGGCCTTGTAGGCAAGCATCAGTGTTTTGAATCTGATACGTGCAGCTACTGGAAGCCAGTGAAGGAGCGCAGCAGTGGGGTGGTGTGGGAAAACTTGGGCTGATTGAACACAAGTCGTGCAGCTGCGTTTTGGATCATTTGCAGTGGACGAATAGCGTTCAGGGGAGGACCTGCCAGCAGAGAGTTGCAGTAGTCCAGTCTTGAAATGACAAGAGACTGAACAAGCAACTGGGCAGCCTGTATGGACAGAAATGGTCGAATCCTTCGGATGTTATAGAGAAGAAATCGACAAGAACGAGCAACATTAGCGACATGTGGGAAAAAAGACAGTTCATTGTCCATAGTTACCCCAAGGTTACGAGCAGTGGCTGAAGGGGAGAGCAGAGAGTCATGAAGTGTTATTTGTAGATCTTGACCTGGAGATGCTAGTTTCCCAATGAACCCCACAACCGCTTTAGTAAACATGTTGATGTCATCAGAACTGTGTCTGAACATGTCCCAGTCTACGTCATCTGAAGCGTCTTGCAGAGTGGCCACCGATCAGTCGCCCACCACAATGAGTGCAGCGTCCCGATGCTGTGTTTGGTGTCTCATGTAAGTCCCATATTGCAGTGTCCGTTTCTGCTTTAGGTGGAATATAAACGGCACTGTCTATGACTGAGTTGAATTCCCGAGGTAGAGAGTAGTGCCAGCATTTGGTGTGCAGGAACGTGAATGGGAAACAATGCTCACGCTGTCGCACCAGTTGTTGTTTACCATCAGACACACATCACCTCCCCTTCCCTGACTCCAGTGTTCTGTCCATGCGGTAAACCGAGAAAAACTAGTCCGGTACCGCTGGGTTCAGCCATGTCTTGGTGTGTGCACATTCCCTCATCCTGTTCCTAATTTCCCTCACGGACGCTGGTACGGTTTGCATCCTTTGTTCATCCTCAGGATCTCGCTCGGCCAGCATGGGTCCGGGTTTAAAAATGGTGAAAGGTGAATTGAATTTACACCAATAGATATAAGATTGGCTCTGTCATATCTAATGATGACCATCTTGTTTAAATAGAATGGTATCTATGTAAATAAAAATAGAAAATAAAGAAAAAAAAGACAAAGCATAGCTGGAGCAGTCGCGACAGCAGCCGACCTCACCTGCGCAATCTTGTTCTTACCCATGCATGCTGCTTCTCTATCAGCCCTGACAATAGGGGCCCCTTAAGCTCCAGCACGCTGTTTGGATGCCAATGTTGAGGCAAGTTTCTGAGAAGACCATGATATTGCAGTCCGTAATCAGTCTCTGTGTGAGGGTCCAGATCCTGACCTAATTTTTCAGGGACTGAACATTAGCGAGAAAAATACTAGGACATACTGGTCAATGTAGGTTTAGCCTTAGCTTAGCCCAGAGTCCTTCGTATTTTTCTAGTCTCTTTTTGTGGTCTCTGCAACTGCGCCAGACAGTTTTGGGTAGGGATAAAGGGCTCACTGTGTTGCAGCTTCCTTATTAACTCCAGTGGTATCTGGTCAAAAAGTGAAAATTAAGTCCGAAACAGAGTTTGTGCAGAATATACAAATGTAAATGTCTGTCAAATGTTATACTTGCATAACCGAATAGCGCGAGCACACAGGAGAATAGTGCGTAAATAAGCACAAATACGGCAAATCTGGAGAGACGCTAAGCCTCGTGATGTGTATGCAAAAAATAAATAAATAAATAAATTATATACACATATATATATATATATATATATATATATATATATATATATATATATAATATCATGCACTACAATAAATACAGAATACATAAGGTGCAATATCATCACAAATATTCACACTTACAAGATCACACCCACCTTTATTTGAGTCGTCTTCAATTGGCTGTTTAAAAGCTGTGATGTCACTAAATGTGCAAAGGAAAAGTACCACTTCCTCCTGTTCATTCCGTATGGGAGCAATTTTCACAAAGAACCACACTGGTGTTCCTGTCTCACACACACACACACACACACACACAAACACACACACACACACACACACACACACACACACATCACAACAAGCAAATTTATAAAGTAACTAAATATTGTGAAATCAACATTTACAAACCAGATTCCAAAAAAGTTGGGACACTGTACAAATAAAAACAGAATGTGAATAAAAACAGAATGCAATGTTTCAAATCAATTGTTTAAACTGAGAAAATGTATAATTTTAAGGGAGAAATAAGTTGGAATTGCTATGAAATTTTTAATTTCATGGCATCGACACATCTAAAAAAGTTGGGACAAGGCCATGTTTACCACTGTGTGGAATCCCCTCTTCTTTTTATAACAGTCTGCAAATGTCTGGGGACTGAGGATACAAGTTGCTTAAGTTTAAGAATAGGAATGTTGTCCCATTCTTGTCTAATACAGGCTTCTAGTTGCTCAACTTTCTTAGGTCTTCTTTGTCGCATCTTCCTCTTTATGATGCACCAAATGTTTTCTATGGGTGAAAGATCTGGACTGCAGGCTGGCCATTTCCGTACCCGGATCCTTTTTCTACACAGCCATGATGTTGTAATTGATGCAGTATGTGGTCTGGCATTGTCATGTTGGGAAATGCAAGGTCTTCCCTGAAAGAGACGACGTCTAGATTGAGCATATGTTGTTCTAGAACTTGGATATACCTTTCAGCATTGATGGTGCCTTTCCAGATGTGTAAGCTGCCCATGCCACACACACTCATGCAACCTCCATACCATCAGAGATGCAGGCTTCTGAAATGAGCGCTGATAACAACTTGGGTTGTCATTATCCTCTTTAGTACGGATGACACAGCATCCCAGTTTTCCAAAAAGAACTTCAAATTTTGATATGTCTGACCACAGAACAGTTTTCCACTTTGCCACAGTCCATTTTAAATGAGCCTTGGCCCTGCGCTACTGGATCATGTTTAGATATGGCTTCTTTCTTTTTTCTTTTTTGGCCCATGTTGTGATTTCCATTAGAGTAGCATTCCTGTATGTGATGCAGTGCCGTCTAAGGGCCGGATGATCACGGGCAATCAGTATGGCTTTTCGGCCTTAACCCTTACGCACAGAGATTGTTCCAGATTCTCTGAATCTTTGGATGATATTATGCACTTTAGATGATGATAACTTCAAACTCTGGAGACACTGCCACTCTGAGAGGCTCTTTTTATACCCAATCATGTTGCCAATTAACCTAATAAGTTGCAAATTGATCCTCCAGCTGTTCCTTATATGTACATTTAACTTTTCCGGCCTCTAATTGCTACCTGTATGTATTTTTCAAATGTGTAGCTCTCATGAAATCCAAAATGAGCCAATATTTGGCATGACATTTCAAAATGTCTCACTTTCAATATTTGAGATTTTATCTATATTCTATTGTGAATAAAATATAAGTTTATGAGATTTGTAAATTATTGCATTCCTTTTTTATTCACAATTTGTACAGAGTCTTTTTTGGAATCGGGTTTGTAAATCCAACTCTAATTTGAGCAGTAATAGGTAATGTTCCAATTAGATTCTGCTAATTGAGCTTCATTGAAAGGCTTTGGAAATGCGCCCGAGTGTTCATGCGCTCAAATAATGTGTGTAATCAGTAACAAATTGGATGCTGGCCTTCATCGGCAGAGTAGAGCGTCGTGCCAGCTCATGAGGTTCGCAGATAGACCTTGCAGATGGTTTCAAGACGGGCTTGTCCCTATCTCCGACCTCACCTGCTTGTTCCAGCGCTCGCTCACAGGCTTTGTAACCACACCTTTCGACGGATTCTTTCCTCTGTGTTAAGCACATCCAGCTCTGTGATAGCGAAGTCGAGGAGCTTATGGAGGTTGTGACATGTGCCGTTGCCAAGCTCAATATTACTTGGTATATCAGCAGAAAGTGCCTCCATCCAGTAAATTGGATGAGCGCTTTCTGACACCCTCCGTGTTGGGGTGTCCCGTTCTTTCCCGAGCTGCACACCGTCTATGTCATGAGCTAAGCCTTTGTTTGCCGACCCCTGTACCCCTGGCTTGACAGTGTATTCTTATGTAATGGGGCGGAAAAAAAATGGGTATGCCATGGGTTGAAGAGTTGCTTGCCAGCTATCTCTCCCCCGGGATAGCCTTCTCCCTTAAGACCACGACACTACCCATGAAGCCCAGACGCAATACATCGGTTGTGGGTAAATCTTATGCTTTGGCAGGTCAAGCCGCTGTGTCCCTGCACACCACAACGGTGTTACAGGCGTATCAGGCTGACCTGCTGCATGAGCTGGTTCTGGTAGGTGCCCCGAGCGGTCATGTCCACACGCTCCGCCGCACTGCGGATGTGGCTCTCAGAGCCATCAAAGAGACCGCTAGGGCCATTGGCCAGACTATGGCTGCCCTGGTGTCTACAGAGAGGCACCTGTGGCTCACTCTGTCAGAAATGTCTGATAGTGACAGAGCCGTACTGCTGGATGCCATACAAACTTCTTCTGTCCTCTTTGGCGATTCCGTAAACGCAGTGGTCTATGGTCTAGAGGTTTTAGGAAAGTAAGAAACAGGCGGTGGCATTCCAGTGATACCTCCCATGCCACTCACATGGGGCTGCTCAACTTGCACTCCCCTTTAAGGGATCCTTTATGGCGCTCTGTGTTGAAGCCCTGTAAGGTGACAGATCTGAGGATTGTCATCTTTAACAAGAAGGCTTGAACAAAAAAGTCCTGACACAGAGTCCAGACGGGTCTCAGTGGGTTCTGCGCACAGTAGTGCGAGGTTACCCGATTCAGTTCAGATCTCCTCCACCCCGTTTCTACTGGATCCTTCCCACTTTGGGAAACCAGCAGGCTCTGGTCATGGAACAAGAAGTAAACACTCTCCTGAGGAAGAAGGCCATCAAGGTGGTCCCTCCATCAGAACAAAAGTCTGTGTTCTACAGCCGGGACTTCATAGTTCCCAAAAAGGACAGAGGGTTGCATCCTATCTTGGATCTACGTCAGCTGAACTGCTCATTCATGAGACTCAGGTTCAAGATGCTGACCCTCAAGCAGGTCATGTCTCAAATCAGATTCAAGGACTGGTTTGTAATAGTAGATCTAAAGGATGTGTACTTTCATGTATCCATCCTGCCTTCTCACAGGAACTTCCTGAGGTTCTCTTTTAGGGTTGAAGCTTACCAGTATCGGGTTCTTCCGTTTGGCCTTACCCTCTCGCCCTACACATTCTCAAAGGCCACCTTCTCAACCTATGGTTTCCCCTATGGTTGAGGTTTCAGAGCATCCGCATCCTCAACTACATCAACGATTGGCTGATTTTAGCTCAATAAGAGCACTTGCCGGATGTCGTTCTCACCCACATAAAGGTGTTGGGGGTTTCGACTGAACGCAGAGAAAAATGTGCTTTCTCCAGTATAGAGAATCATTAAGATCACCACATCAGAGATCACCACTTGCTGATCTGTATAAACACCACCACCGTGGTCTCCTGTATCAACCATCACCAAGTTCTGCGCTTGTGCCCCCTGTTCAGGATGGTGCACCAGATCCTCTTTTGGGCCCAGGGGAAGCTCCTCTCATTAAACAGCCCGGGTCGGTTGAACGAAACAGCAGACACCCTGTCGAGGCAGAAGTTGAGACCGGGGGACATTGGCGGCTCCACCCCAACATGGTGGAGCAAGTTTGGGAGAGATTCTGTAAAGCCCAGGTGTTAACATCTCAAAAACGTTGCACTGTCCCCTCTGGTTCTCACTTACTCCCCCAGCCCCAGGGGCTGGATGCCATGGCTCAGGCTTGGCAGAGGCTGTGACTCTGGCGCTGCTTTCGGGAGTTCTGGAGAGAGTTTGTGGGACGGAGTCTGCCGCCTTCTCCTGGTAGCTCCAAGGTGGCCGAGCAAACCATGGTTCGTGGACCTGATAGCTCTCCTTGAGGACCCTCCATGGAAAATTCCTCTGAGGAGGGATCTCCTCTCCCAGCTCGGGGGCACCATATTTCCCCCTCGACTCAAGTTGTGGAAGCTGTGGCCCCAGAGCTCCCTTCACAAGGATGTCGAATGCCGGCAGATGGTGTCTGATCTGGTGAGCACCATCAGCTTGACTCAGTGCTGGAGTTTCTCCAAGGACAGTTTGCCAAGGGGTTGGCTCCATCCACCCTGAAAGTCTACACGTCTGCCATTTTGGTGTATCACGCCCTTATAGCAGGGCAATCTCTGGGCAGAGACCCTCTTGTAACATGTTTTCTTCATGGCACCCGGAGGCGGAGGCCTTTGGTATGACCTACAGTTCCTGGGTGGGACCTGGGCATTGTTTTGCTGGGCTCTGTCTGAGCCCCCCTTCAAGCCTCTAGCTGAGGTATCTTGGAGTCACCTTTCCATCAAGACCATGTTTTTGTTGGCTATTTGATCTATAAAGAGAGTACGATACATGCAGGCCCTTTTTGTGTCCCCTTCCTCCCTGGAGTTCACTCCAGGTATGGCCAGTTTCGTCCTAGCTGTGCTTATACACACTAGGGACTGGTCAGTCTGGCATGACTGCACACTCGTTCCCAAAGCATTTTGACACAGCTCGAGTTCCAGCGCTGCCTTTTCCTTTACAGAAGCTGACACCGGCTTTACTCCATGTGCATTTATACTTCCTGGTCGTGATGCCACCCCACCGGTGATGGCCAGCATCCAATTTTTGACTAATCACACACATTATTTCAGAGCGTTTCGATTCCCAAAGCGTTTCAACGCAGTGTCTCGTTCCCTCAGGGAACTAGGGTTACATACATTACCTAGAGATGTTATTTATAGTGTTCTCATGGTGGAGTTAATAAAAGAATAATTATTATGTTCATTCCATGTGCCATGAAAGTTTTCATTGTGAGCAAACATGTTATAATTTCTTGACTCATGCATTTTAATGATTGCACAATCGCATTGTCTGTGTGTGTGTGTGTGTGTGTGTGTGTGTGTGTGTTGGTACTCACTATTTTTTTTGTACATTAGGACTTCAAATGAGGCCATCTCGTAGTTCTCAAATGTAAGTCGCACCTTTTCCATTGTTTCCCTGTCTGTGAGCTCACCGTACATAAAACTGGCAATAAAACAAAAACCTGTGAATTTACTGAATATGCTGATTAGCTTGCATATATTTAAAGTAGTGGTGCATTATGCACACATACACACACAGCTTTGTTTGAGCACACTGCCTTTGTTGCCTTCTGCTTGTCCCTTTTAGTTCTGCTTCTTGTCTTTCCTTGTCCTTACTTACACTCTGATCACAGTGTACAGTGTCTTACCGTTTGTTTAGTCCGGCTCCGCCACCCACTCACGAACCACTGCTACAGTTTCCTTCTGCTCTAATGATTTTCTTTTAGTGTTGTGCAATAAATAAAACTAAATTGGGTCTCTTTTTTAACCAATATTTTATTATTGTGTCTCTGTTTCAACAACCCTAAGTCCAAAAAAGTTCTGACACTGTGTAAAATGTAAATAAAAACAGAATGCAATGTCTCATATATCCATAATCTACTCCCAATAAAAAAATAAAAATAAAAAAAAAACATATCAAATGTTTAAACTCACTTATATATAGCATTTGTAAGGAAAAATAAGGTGATTTTGAATTTGATATCTGCAACACATTTCAAAAAAGTTTGGGACAGGGCCATGTTTCCCATTGTGTAGCATCATATCTGTCTGTATATATTTGAGAACTGAGGAGACCAGTTGCTGAAGTGTTGGGAGAGGAATGCTGTCCCATATGTGTCTGATACAGGATTCTAGCTGCTCAACATTTCTGGGTTTCCTTTGTTGTATTTTTGGTTTCATGATGTGCCAAATGTTTTAAATTAGTAAAAGGTCTAGACTGCAGGCAGACTTAAAATTTTCTTGCTTAAATATGCAAGGCCTTCCCTGAAATAGATGTTTTCTGGATGGAATCATTTTTTGCTCTAAAACCTGTATATAGCGTTCACCATTGATAGAACCTTTTCAAATGTGCAGGCTGCCCATTCTACAGGCACTGATGCTTTCCCATACCATCAGACATGTGGCTATCTAAACTGACTGCTGATAACAAGCCAGATGGACTCTCTCCTCTTTAGTCTGGAGGACGTGGTGTCCATGGTGTCCAAAAAGAAATACAAATTTTGTTTTATCTGACCACAGACCAGTTTATCACTTTGCCTCAGCAGATTTTAAATGAGCTTTGGCCCAGAGAGGATGGTGGCATTTCTGGATCATGCTCGCGCATGCCTTCTTTGCATGATAGAGATTTAACCTGCATTTGTGGATGACATGGCAAACTGTGTGTTCACAGCAGTGATGGAAAGTAATGAAGTAAATGTAATTAGGTCCTGTACTTAAGTAGCTTTTTCACATATTTGTACTTTACTGAAGTATTTCCATTTGAGGAGACTTTTATTTTCACTACATATAAAGTATTTAATTTCTTACATTTTACTCAACTACACTTTGTGATATCAGTCGTTCCTTTTTATTTATAAATGGATTAAAACTGAACAACCTCCATGATCCAAACCAGTCTGGCTTCAAAGTAACACATTCCACATTGAAGGCTCTTTTGGCTGTCTTTGAGGAACTGCATGCTGCTCAATCAGACAAGCTGTCATCTTTACTCTTCCTAACCCTAACCCTAACCCGACCTTTCAGCAGCATTCAAAACAGTCAACCACAAGACTCTCGTCTACCCTGAGGAGCCTCGGTATCCGTAGAACAGCATAGGAATGGTTTGCTTTCTACCTGGATGGTTGCTCATACTAGGTAACATGGAGGGGGTCCACATCTGCCCCACACAGACACTCCACTTGCATCCCATAAGGCTTAGTACTTGGTCCTCTCCTTTTCTCCCTCTATACTCACACATATCTCCTCTTCAAACTCTCTGCTCTCCCCTTCAGCCACTGCTCACAACCTCGGGTTAACTCTGGACAATAAATCGTCCTTCTCCTCACATGTCGCTAATGTGGCTCATTCTTGTCGAACACTTCTCTACAATATCTGAAGGATTCAACCATTTCTGTCCACACAGGTGCTTGTTCAGTCTCTTGTCAATTTGACTGCAGCTCTCTGCTGGCAAGACGACCTTCGAATGCTATTTATCCACTGCAAATGATCCAAAACGCAGCTGCACAACTTGTTGTAATGTGCCCAAGTTCTTCCCCACCACTCTCCTGCTGTTCCCTCCACTGGCTTCCAGTAGCTGCATGTATCAGATTTAAAACAAATGATGATTGCCTACAAGGCCAACAATGGACCAGCACCTTCAGACCTCAGAGAGCTTATCACACCTCACACTGCACCATGCTGTCTTAGATCATCCAGCACTGCTTGACTGGTACCTCCTTCTCTCAGTGTGAGAGATAGTTATACTTCATATACATATACTTATATACTTTAATTGTAATTATATATTGTTGAATAATAAGGATAAAGGTAAAAGATCTGTTTTGCTAGGCATTTGGAGCATACTGTGAATCAGGGATAAGCGGTATTTATGATACATGCATTCCAAATACGTATTTCAAATATAAAATAGGATTTTGTCATTTGTATTTCATAGAGTTGAGGAAATTGGCTTCATATTTTGTATCAAAATATTTGTGTTTTCAATTCAATTTAATTCATTTTTATTTGTATAGCACTTTTAACAATAAACATTGTCTCAAAGCAGCTTTACACAGATAATGTGGTAATGAAAAATTAATATGTTCCTTATAATTGTAAGTTTGTCCCTGATGAGCAAGCCAGTGGCAACTTTGGCAAGGAAAAACTCCCTGAGATGGCATAAGGAAGAAACCTTGAGAGGAACCAGACTCAAGAAGGAACATCAACCTCATCTGGGTGCCAACTGTCAGTGGTGCAAAAGTAGGACCCAAATGCAGGACGCAGCAATAAAGCAAAACAGAAGTTTTTAATACAAAATAATCAAGAAAGTACAAAAAACAAAGTGTCCAAAAACTTATGGTCCTCAGGGTAATGTAATTCACACAAAAAAAAACAGAGCAAAGTGTCCAAATACTTATGGTCCCCTGTGTAAAGTAATCCACACAAAAAACACAAGAGCAAAGTGTCTGAAAACTTATGGTCCCCTGTGTACAGTAATCCACAAAAAAAAAAAAAAGTGTCCAAAAACTCACAGCTCTCAGAAAGAAAATATCCACAAAACAGGGTCAAAAACACACAGTCCTCCAGGTGAAATAGTCCACAGAAAAAGCACACATAAACAGAGAGAACAAAAAAAACACACGACCGCTAAGTGAGCAAAACCCCGAGAAAAAGGGAGAGCGGGAATTTGTGAATGAAATAAAATGAAAAAAAAACAAAGCAAAGCCGCGACGGGCAACACGGCGCGGTACCGCGGAAAAACAAAGATGAAAAGAAAACCGGAAGATCCGAAACCGAAAGCAAAACTGGGAAAAAACAAAACCGAGGGGCAGGGAAGTCTCAACAAAAAAACACGGAAGCCAACGAGACAATCTGGCAGGGAGCGTGAGAAAACCGTGTCTATTTATGTGATGGCAAGATTGCGGCCTGGACGGTTGCGGGTTCGCGCTACCCCGGAAGTGGAAGCACCGGAAGTGCCCGGGCCGCTGGCTGACAGCCAACAAATGTCCATTTATTGCAGATAAACGATGTTGCGGGGTACAGTGATGATGATCAGAAGCAAACTGTAGTCCTCAGTCAGTGTAGGAGACTGTTTACATTAAAAACAGTCCAAATCCATCCTCAAAGCTCCCGTTCCTACTCTGGAATTTCATGGAACCACCCAAGGCGTTAATGAGAAACTGTCCCCAGCCGCACAGAGTGGCCTCCAAATGAAGAGAACACTATCCAGAGGCAGACCAGGACGAAGGTTACTGGAAACTCAGGAGCATGTTTAACTTGACTAAGAGAGAGACAGAGAAAGAGAGAGAGAGAGAGAGAGAGAGAGAGAGAGAGAGAGAAGAGAGAACAGGGGTGACAGGAAGATAAGGATATGGATTATTGTGTCCTTGCTGTATGAAAGTTAATGTCCCTGTGCTAGGGTTAGGGTTAGAGTTAACCTAACCCTAACCCTGTGCTGTTGGGACTCTGGCAAGACTCGCTTTGGCAGCATAACTAAAAGGGATAACTAGAAGGTAACAGACATGAGGGATCTCTGAGATGAGCCACCACACCACCATCAACAAACCTGAGTGAACAAGTGAGAGTGAGGGGACAACAGCATCCAAATATCCCAGTTCACCAAACATTCGATATCCATGTTCCCGCCAGATCTGCTCCCTCTATACCCACTCTATTGGTGAAGTCATATCCTCACATGGGTTTTCTTATCACTGCTTGCAGACGACACGCAACTAATCTATTATTTTCCTCCATCAGATACCACAGCTTCCGCTCAGATATCAGCATGCTTGACAGACATATGTTCATGGATGGGTGCTCACCAACTAAAACTCAATCCCAGCAAAACAGAACTGCTGGTCATCCCAGGCGATTCATCTCCAGGTCAAGATCTCCAAATAACACTTCATGACTCTCTGCTCTCCCCTTCAGCCACTGCTCGTAACCTTGGGGTAACTATGGACAATGAACTGTCCTTCTTCCCACATGTTGCTAATGTGTCTCATTCTTGTAGATTTCTTCTCTACAACATCAGAAGGATTCGACTATTTCTGTCCACACAGTCTGCCCAGGTCCTTGTTCAGTCTCTTGTGATATCAAGACTCGACTACTGCAACTCTCTGCTGGCAGGTCTTCCCCTGAACACTATCCGTCCACTGCAAATGATCCAAAACGCAGCTGCACGGCTTGTGTTCAATCAGCCCAAGTGATGGACCAGTGCCATCTTACCTCAGTGACCTTATCACATCTCGCACTGCACCATGCTGACTGAGATCCTCCAGCACTGCTCGACTGGTACCACTTTCTCTCAGAATGGTAAGTAAACTTTAAGACTCTTCTCTGTTCTGGCACCAAGGTGGTGGAATGAACTTCCCCTAGATGTCTGTACAGTGGAGTCCCTGACTATCTTCAAGCGACGACTGAAGACCTACCTCTTCCTGAAACACTTAAATTAGCACTTTCCAAGTTTGTAGAATTCCAGGGTTATATTTATATTAAGTTTGTAATCTTGCATACCAGAGTAGATTTATTCATTACTAGAGACTCAAAGCACTACGTCGCTCTGGATAAGGGCGTCTGCTAAATGCCGCAAATGTAAATGTAAATGTAAATCTGCTCCTTTACCTAAGAAAAATCTACTGATGAAAGACTTTCAGCCTTGACTTGAACACTGATTGAAAGGCTGTTCCATAACTGTGGGGCTTTATTAGAGAAAGATCAGCCCCCTGCTGTAGTCTTCATTATTTGAGGTACCAACAAATAGCCCGCACCTTTTGATCTAAGTAGGTGTCATATTGGATCGCCTCGCCTCATATTGGTACAGAAGTTCACTGAGATACTTTGGCGTGAAAGCGTTAAGTGCTTTATACGCCAGTAGTAGTATTTTATAATCAGTGTGAGATGTAATTGGGAGCAGTGTAGATGATTAAAACAGGAGTGATGTGCTCATATTTTCTAGATCTAGTGAGGACTCTTGCTGCTGCATTCTGAATTAAATGAAGCTTATTTCTGCACTTACCACAACACCCAGACAGTAAAGCGTTACAGTAGTCTAATCTAAATGTAACATCAACTAGTTTTTCTGCATCCTGTAACGACATCATATTTCTAATTTAAGCAATATTTCTAAGGTGAAAGAAGGCGATCCTGGTAATATTATTCACGTGAGCCTCAAAGAAAAGACTTGCTGTACACACCGAGATAAAAACACCATCCAGAGATGCTATGGAATCAGAAAGTTTACTTCTAGCTGCATGTGGTTCTAATAAAAGTAATTCCATTTTATCTGAGAGAGCTGATCTCTCTCATCTGTCTTTGCTGAAATATACAGCTGTGTATCATCAGCATAGCAATGGAAGCTAATACCATGTTTATGTATAATTTCACACAGAGACAGCGGATATGAAGGGAAAAGCAATGGGTCCAAGACAGATCCTTGCGGAACACCAAACTTTACCTCAGAGAGAGTGGAGAACTCACTATTTACATCAACAAACTGATAGCAATCAGTCAAATAAGACCTGAGCCAGGAGAGCGCTGTTCCCTTTATTCCAACAACATTCTCAAGTCTTGCAAGCAGGAGATCATGATCAATGCTGTCAAAAGCTGCACTGAGGTTGAGCAAAACAAGTAAAGAGACAAAACCCTGATCAGAGGCCAATAACAGGTCATTTACCACCTTAACTATCGCCGTCTCTGTGCTATGATGAGGCCGAAATCCTGACTGATATATTTCAAAAATGTTATTCCTCAGTAGATGTGAGCAGAACTGCTGTGCTACAACCTTTTCTAGAATCTTGGAGATAAAGGGGAGGTTTGATATTGGACTGTAGTTGGACAGCTGACAGGGTGAAGGTCAGGTTTCTTAATTAGGGGGTTGATAACTGGTTTGAAAGATTTAGGTACAAAACCAGTGCTAGTGGAAGAGTTTATTATTTTGAAAACAGGTTCAATTACCTCTGGAATGATCTGTTTGAAGAAACTTGTAGGCGAGGGATCGAGAATGCAGGTTGATGATTTTGATGAGGAAATAAATGAAATTAAGTCATTCTCTTAAATAGGAGTAAAACTTTGTAATTGATTATCTGTTATAATTACACTGCTGTCTACAGGGTTATTTATAAAATACTTTGGATTTATATTAATTATCTGCATTTCTTGTCTGATGTTTTCAACTTTATTATAAAAAAGCTCATGAAATCATTACTACCTATTGATGGTGTGCATGTGAGTGCAGTGCTTGACACAACTGAGTCTCCCTGATAAAGTCACCAACAATTAATACTTTGTCTAAAGAAGCAAATTCTATGAGAAAATCAAAATCGGGCCCCTGGGGGTCTATAAATAATAATTAGTGGAATTGACTGACTGGACCTACTTTTAGACACTAAATATTTTATGTTGGTGTAAAGAACTTTTACATTTGTGTTTAGTTTTTTGTGTGATGCTTAGATTATTATTATAAATAGCTGCGACTCCGCCTCCTCTGCCATTTAGATGGGGTCGCTTCATTTAATGGTACGTATTCATTCAGTTTAATCCACTTTTCTGTCAAATACATTATTTTAAATTCCTGGTCGGTAATAATTTTGTTTATAGTCAGCGCTTTTGACATGAGAGATCTAAAATTCTATAATGTTTTGTAGTTTTGACATCATAAAGATGCGGCCCTTAATCTTAACCATACTGAAAATGTATTCATATGGAGGAAGGTGGTGTAGGTAAGAAACATGAAGGCTGCCATCTTTCAAATTGATAATTAATTGTTGAAATGCTAAAATATTTCACGGATAAATTGACACATTGCTTTCTTTCACTCTTAAATTCTGTAAAGCTGCTTTGAGACAATGTCTGTTGTGAATAGTACAATAAAAAAAAACTTGACGACTTTCAAATAGGTGTGAAGTGATTGATAAATAAATATTTGTTTGCTGAATATTGTACCCTAATTGAAGTAGCTGTTTAGTAGGATCATGATTTTTAATGACACATAAATTCTATCAATGCAGGTTCCATCATTTGTCTTCTAATGAATTAAATGTTTGACATTGTCAGGCAGATGACGCGGAAGTATCTCAATCATTGTTTATTGAACTGAAAATACACACACAAATCAAGAAGAATCACCAACTAAATGTATCCGCTCGGGACGAATAATCCACAACGGGAAAGAAATATCCAATGGAAGTAAACTCCAAACCAAACGAGTAATCCTCGGAGAACAGAATCAAAAGACAGAACCAGCGGGGAAGGCTGGCAGTTGAGGATCCATGGTATCACCAACATGACATTCAAGAACCGACTGCCTGTGACTCGAGAACGTGAGTTTATATAGTAGTTTCCTTAACGAGTCACAGCTGTCGGAAATCAAAGCCGGCACGGCATAGCGAAGGCTGCGTGACAGCTACCGAAGGGGGAGTGGCAGGGGGAGCGGCGCCCATCGTGGATATCTGGAACGGAGTGACGCCCACCATGGACATCTGGAACAGAGCGACATCAACCACTGAGATCTTGACGAAGACTGGAGGCTGGACAAACCCCTGGGCTGAGATTGGAGGCGGAGCGACAACCCTGGCAAAGATCAGAGGCCAAGCGACGCCCACGGCTTTAGGGGCAAAGTGACCACTGTTCAGGAGCACAGTGACACCTTCGGCAGGGCGTTGAGCCGTAACGACGCCCTCAGAGGAACTCGGGAATGCTTTGTGATCCTCTGAGGGACCTGGAAGAGAGACGTCGCTTAGAGAGAGGTATTGGTCTACGTCATCGCCATTGTAGGAGGCTTGGAGGCGAGACGTCCCATCGGAGAGGCTTGGAGGCGATCCGTCACCCTGCGGGGAACCTTGAGGCGATCCGTCGCCCTACAGGCAACCTGGAGGCAATCCGTCGCCCGGCGGGGAACCTCGAGGCGATCCGTCGCCCTGCGTGGAACCTGGAGGAACCTGGGGGCAAGCCGACGCCTTCAGGGAGACTTGGGGATGAGCCGACGCCTTCAGGGAGACTTGGGGACGAGCCGACGCCTTCAGGGAGACTTGGGGGCGAGATAAAGCCCTGAGGAGAACTGGGGGGTGAGACATCGCCTTCTGTGGAGCCTGGGGATGAGCCGTTGCCATGTGGGGAACTTGGAGAGCGTCACCAGCCAGGAGGGAAATGCAGAAAGCCATTTTGGCTCGTTCCGAAGGGAATTGGGAAAAATTAACCTCCACATATTCACGAAGCTCCATAAAAATTCGCCCAATTCAGTACTCTCACCGGAGAACCAAGCCGGGAATCCCTCCATGCACTCGGAGGGGCGTGGCGCAGCCAAATTAAATTAGGATAACATTGGCAAACTGTTCAACATTAACTTGTAGGTTACTTTAAAGCTAACCTAAATCTGGGAAATCACTGGGATATTGTATGAGAATATTTGATCTGTTAACTGCCTGCATGTGTCAGATTTATTGCATGACTGTTGTTATCAAACATTGTTTATTTAATCAACTGAGTCAGTGAAGGAACAGATCAAACAGATCTATTAATAGAAGGTTGTAAAAGTATTTTTTCGTATTTTTAAAATACAAAAATGTATTAGTTTATTTTGATATATGGTGTAGCTGCTGTATGTTGTAGTTTATTTTGATACATGTAAAGTTTTATTTGAAAATACATTTTGATGTATCTTTGCCCAGCCCTGCTGTGAATAAATATTCACATTCTGCTACCTGCAGGTGCTGCTCTTTTGCATGACTTCAGCACGGTGGTATCCAGACAATTTACAGAATCCATCATTACTGTAGACAATAGGCCAGTCCACAATCTGAGCATTTCCCAGCACAAAGTTTGTATCTGTGGAAATATATACAAGAAAGAGAAAGAAGGACCAGGTACATGTGTTACTGACTAAGCTTGCAATTGCAATATTTTTCTCAAAGTTAAACGAACAATAACACTGCATCTTTAAAACCATTATCAAAGAGATGATGTCCAGTCAAATAGAGCTGTTAGTAAAATTACTCCTGCAATCAGGTAAATTTCTTATTCCTTATCAGTGGAAAATATATATATAAAAAAGTTTAAAAATACAAATAACTTGTTAAATTAAAACATTCTGTCAGAATAAAATTTAAATAATCTATATAAATAACCAAATAATCACACTCCACTTAATTGTTATAACAGGTTTGTTCTCTTTCAGAACTGTACTATAAGGGGTAAATGGACATATGGATAGATAGGTGGACATATGGATTAATGGACAGAAGTATGTGTGATTAGATGCACAGGTGAATAAGTGGATTTGTGGATGGGTGAATGGCTAGGAGAAATAAAATAGGTATTGCTTGGTAAAGGATTGCGTGAATGAGTGAGTGCATGGTAGAATGGGTGATAGAGAAAATGGATACATACAGTGGAAGGACAATTTTAGGAATGTTCATTAAAGCTGCAACCAACGGCAATTTCATTAACTTGGAGTTATACACGTCAACAGTGACCAGCTACATCGGCAAGTGCATTGATGACGTGAACATCTCCAAGACCATCACTACATGCTCCAACCAGAAGCCGTGGATGACTGCCAAGGTGCGTGCGCTGCTAAAAACAAGAGACTCTGCCTTCAGAGCAGGGGACAAGATGGCCTTAAATATCGCAAGGGCCAAACTGTCCCGTGCCATCAGAGAGGTGAAGCACGTACACGCCAAGAGAATTCATGGCCACTTCCAGGACAGCAGAGACACTCTGCGCATGTGGCAGAGCATCCAGGCAATCACGAACTACAAGACGACATCACCTGCTTGTGACCATGATGCCTCCCTCCCAGATGCGCTGAACGACTTCTATGCCCGGTTCGAGGTGCAGAGGTGGCGAGGAAGACCATCCCACCTCCCAGTGACAAGGTGCTCTGTCTAACCACAGCTGAAGTGAGGAAAACTCTATGCAGAGTTAACCCACGGTAGTCTGCTGGACCAGACAACATTCCTGGCAGAGTGCTCAGGGAATGTGCACAACAGCTAGCGGCTGTTTTCACAGACATCTTCAACATCTCCCTAAACAGCGCCATTGTTCCCACTTGCCTCAAGAAGACCACCATCGTTCCCATGCAGAATAAGTCTACAGTCTCTTGCCTCAATGACTATCGTCCCGTTGCGCTCACAACCATCCTGATGAAGTGCTTCGAGAGGTCATGAGGCACATCAAGACTCTTCCACCCGCACTGGACCCCATGTAGTTCGCGTATCGTCCAAACCGGTCCACAGAAGATGCCATCTCCACAACCCTTCATCTAGCACTCACCCACCTAGACAAAAAGGACTCTTATGTACGGATGCTGTTAATAGACTTCAACTCAGCATTCAACACGATCATCCCTCAGCACCTGATTGAGAAGCTGAATCTACTGGGCCTAAACACATCTCTCTGCAACTGAATCCTGGACTTCCTGACTGGGGACCCTCAGTCAGTCTGGATTGGAAACAACATCTCCAGCACCAGCACACTGAGCACTGGGGCACCTCAGGGATGTGTGCTCAGTCCACTGCTGTTCACTCTGCTGACTTACGACTGTGTAGCAATGTAGCTGTGTAGCAAAAAGATAAACATTCCATGCCAAAGTTTTTTATTTTACAACGATTCATTAATTTTTGCATTTGATTTTTCTTTAGCTGTATAATTTTGACGAGTTAAGCTCTGTAAATTAATAGAAATTGGTACAGAACATCAGATCACTGAATGTAAAGATGGATTAAAGAGGAAGTGTACTGTATTTCTTCATGTGGTCTATACCTGTCTGTCTACGTGATAATGTTCAAGCTGAAAAGTTAAAGAGAAAACAAAGGTTAAAGGGTTAAATTAAAGGGCTTTTTGAAAATAAACTCTGTACATTTATATTTATAGCATTTAGCAGATTCCCTTATCCAGAGTGACATGCAGAAATGCTTTGAAGGTAGTAAATAAATCCTGAACATTGATCTATAGACTTGAATACCTTTAGTCTAAAAGGAAATATAATGTACAGTGGAACCCACTTATCTCGACCTCGGTTAACTCGACAACCCTAATAAGTCGACGTTTTTGAAGAGGAACCGCCAAATTCTCGCTTTGTCTTAGCATTTTTTTAGCGGTTATGTCGACTTTTTTATATCGCCGAACCCTAATATCTCGAGCACAAGGGGGGAAAAATTTGCCATTTAACGTCAGTTATCTCGATCGGCGCTGTGCAGCCGCAGAAGAACTCGCGAAAGTGGCAGAAAAATCAAGCCTTACAGATGCTACAGGTGTTGTATTGTATACTGGTGAATCTCTGCTGTTAGTTAGTGCACATATGCCTTTTGTTTGTTAAATGTTATGCGATGAATGGGAGGCGAAAGTAGAAGCGCGGAGCTGAACAGCACATGGGAGAACGTGGGATGAGCAGCAAAAGCATAGAATTAACACCGGCAGGATCGGGGGAATCCGCGATGCGCTTTGAGAAGAAAAGAGCAGCCGTTGAGAGAGTGCCGGTGGGAAGGCACGTACCGGGATACGCATGAGCGATAACAACGACCGCCGTGAACCAACATATACCAACAATAGCGGTCGGTGAGACTGTGGAAGTTTAAATAGGAGCTGGTGATGAGTGCTAAACCATATGTGCGCGATTAAGGCCGGGAGCTTCAAAGAAAGCGGCCGAGAAAGCACTTTCACTTTCCTGACAGTTAACAAACATGTACTGTATGTGTTTTTATAGCATGCCTTCATCAAACAAATCGCGGCAACGCTGTTGTGTAAAAAACCCTCCAAAAACACATGCATGCACATTCTCATTTAATAACGCACATCACGTACATAAAGAAATTTCAAGCACGTTAATATATTGCTGCCATATTGATTTTCGTTTATCTCGATCATCGGTTATCTCGATGCTTTTTGGCAACCCCCTAGGACATCGACATAACCGGGTTCCACTGTATTTAGATATGAAAAAAGGGGGAAAATATATATGTTTAGTTTTTTCAAATTATTTTTTTTTTTGTGTAATTGCTATTTTATGTACATATGGAAGAGGCAGATCTTTGGACATTGTTTCAACAGTGCTAGTGACTGAAATTTGTTGGTCTGGTTTTATTATTTTTTTTTTTTATGGTGAGCATTGGTGTTTTAAATCTGGTGCAGCAGCTACAGGAAGCCAGTAAAAGAGAGCAGAAATGGCAAAAAAAAAGAGTCATGCAGCTAAAATCTGGATCAGTTGCTGAGGTTGAAAGTCACTCAAAGGCACTCAAAAGAATCTAGTCTTAAAATGACAAGGGTCTGAACAGTACCTTTTTTATTTAATGTTGTGTTTACATTATAGATAAAAGTGTACTAGAATACACTAAACCTGTGATAAGAAATAGTGAGTACGAATGGAGGATCAATTAACTTCCAGCTCAAAAAAGATCATTGCAACTAAATATTACTGCCAAAAATAACTTGCAACTAAAAGGTTCTTTATTTTATGGTTTAGATATAATATAACCACCTCGCTTGACACAAAAATATGTTAAATATGGTGGCCGAGAAGTGAAAAACACATTAACAAATCCGAAAAAAACAAACAAATGCAAAAACAAAACAACAAATCCGAAAACAAATTAACAAATCCGAAAACACAACGACAAGTCAGACAAACCGGAAAAGGTAGGTATAGTTGTGAATGGAAACTTACTGATCATTGATCGAGACACCTGTCATTCACCTGTATATCTTAAATGACAGGTGTCTTGTCCAATGTAAGTTTCCATTCACAAACTATACCTACCTTTTCCGGTTTGTCTGAATCGTTGCACGAAACACATTAACAAATCTGAAAACACAACGAGAATTCAGACAAACAGGAAAAGGTCAAGTACAAATACAGTTTACATTACAATACACAGAACAGGTGCATGAAAATACAAATATATACACATATATTTAGGGGAAAGAGGGAAAAAGTAGATAAATAAATATAATTTATTATTATAAATTATATTTATTTATCTACTTTTTCCCTCTGACTTGTCGTTGTGTTTTCGGATTTGTTAATTTGTTTTTGGATTTGTTAATTTGTTTTACACTTTTCGGCCATCGAAGTTAAATGTACATACTGTGCAACCCTGTAATTTGATTTTGTTTTAAGCTTTTTCTGAAATTAACATTTTGTAAATTCTGCAGCACAACACACAAACTGCACCTATGTAAAATAGATTATTTTAGAATAGAGTTTTATTTGCCTTATTTTCTCCATTTACTTCAGCTTCTATGTGTCAGGAATCCACCTGCCACGCCCCCTTTGGTGGCTGTCATGCCTCTGGAGCTTCCGGATTGATCACACACACCTGGGGCTCATTATCACTCAGTCCCGCTCCTACATAAGCCCCTCACCCACACTCACTCCTTTGTCCATTATTGTATGTGTTTATGTGCTGTTGTACGTATCCTTATGCGTTCCTTTCCTTCCGGACTCTACACTCTCTCCACAGCTGCGCTTTTTCCCCAAAGCACACTCCGGATACCCCTATCTTCCTGTGCGTTCATTCTTGGAATGTATGGACCTCGCCCGAGTGAGCTGTACTCCGGCTTCCGCCTCCCGTTCATTCACTCCCTGACACTATGATGTAATGTAGCAATGTCACAGTCCCTTTTAACATCAGGAAAATGTATTGTTTTTGTGCTGTAAACAGAGATAAAAAGCAGCACAAATAGTCGTTTTTAAATCCATGCAGTAATTTACCTTAATAGTTCTTTACCACATAACGTATTGGTACTATATAATATAGTAAAAATATTAACATCACTACAATAACAAAACAAACACTGTAATTTGCAGGGAAGGTAACATTTTTACATATATTCTTTACATATCACTGGCGGGCCGTGCATTTGGTACCTGGGCCTTCATGTCAAGTCAAGTCGAGAGGCTTTTATTGTCATTTCCACTATACACAGTGGTACACAGTGCACAGTAAAAACGAGACAACGTTCCTCCTGAACCCTGGTGCTACACTAAACAACAACACAGAGCTACAACACAACACAAGCTACATAAAGTGCATCGAGTCCAACCTAGTGCAAACAGTGCAGAGGAAAACAGTACAGACAGACAGTATAGACAGACAACACAAAACAACACAACACAAGACACAAAACCCAATATAGCGCTGACCAGTAAACCTACTGTATACTTCGATTATCCAGTACTGTGAAGAGAGAACTGTAAAAACTATACCCGGGAGTGAATATAAACAGACACAATGTAGTGCAAAAAAACAGCAGCAGTCAAGAAGTGCAAAAGACGGCATGTAAACAGTATATGAGTGTCGATACAGTAAAAGGTACAAAAAACAGCAGGTAAACAGTGTATTACGGTAAAGTATAAATAATAATAAATAAATGATAATGGAATGGATTGAGATGAGTAATGAGTGTGTGTTAAGTGTTAAGTCCAGATTGTACAGTTCAGTAACACACAGTGAGTGAGTGAGTGAGTGTGTGTGTGTGTGTGTGTGTGTGTGTGTGTGTGTGCGCGCGCGCGCGAGTTTCCTTTCAATTCTGTGTATTGAGGAGCCTGATGGCTTGCATCATGTTAGCCTGATGGCTAACCTGAACCTAAGCCAAGCCTGATGGCTTGCGTCATGTTGCGCCTTCGGGGTTGGTGACCTCCTCAGCATGTCTAGCTTTTCTTCTAAATGGATTTTTAAGTATGTCCAAGACCAAATCAATTCCAGTGGGGACGTACTCAACTTAATCCACCTCTTAATACACCACTATCACGTCGCAATTATAGAAACCATCAATTCAATACAAAAACACAATATAACAACACGTGGCATTACAGAGAGACATTTCACATATGGAGGTGAAAATCATTTTACTAAAGCAAGAAACCCAGTTAAGACTCCAAACCTCTACACTACAACCACAACTGTGCACCTACAACATCTGGAGCAGTTCAGAATCAATATTTGTCTAATAACATGACAAAAACATTCAAATGTAAATAAAATCCAACCTACTCACCAGAGATGCGGACTCATAATGTGCAGCGCCCCCCAGAGGCTGTAATCCAGTGGTACTGCTCATATTCACTTGTCTGGAAGTGGAGAACAAACCCTTTCCTGGGCTGAGACACGCTAACTAGCTTCGGGGGTTGGTGACCTCCTCACTATGTCTAGCTTTTCTTCTAAATGGATTTTTAAGTGTCTGAGACCAAATTAATTTCTCTTCCTCCATAGGCATAAAAAAGTCTAACTCAGATGTATTAACGTGTGCAGAGCTACACACGTGTTTTACCAGTCGAACTCGGCTGTAACAGTTTCCCCTTGACCAACCAATCAGAGGATGGAAAAATGCTGACGCTATTCTGGGCCAGCGAGCTGCCCTGTGAGCAAATATGAAATCTGATTGGTTAAGGAAATAGAGTTGTTGGTAATGTTCTCTATGGTAAAACGCCAGCAGTACTGATTTTGAAGGGTCTGGGCAGATTAGATTGACATGACAGCACATAGAGGCTGTAATCTGATTGGACAAAAATAATCTAACATCCACATACACGTACTGGAAGCAGTGCACCCAAGAGAAACGCTACGAAATGAAGAAAATAAACTGTTGGGAATAAATTAATACAATTTCATAGGACAAATATAAAAATTTAGGTTGGAAATGTACATCAGTGCTTTTGATTTTGTTTTGGGCAGCAGAGAAGCTTTGCTGACCCTGACCGCCCACCACTGTTCCTTATAATGTGCATTTAGTTTATTACTGATCTAGTAGCTAATACAATATAAACTGATATCAGTTAGTTAAAGATCAATTGTTGTTTGTAAATCTGTTCAGTTTTGTTTAACATTAATAGTAACAACTGTATAGTACCGAAACATAAATGTAATATTACTGTAACATTATGTATAATAACAATATAGTACTGTAACATTAATGTAACATGATTATAACATTACTGTGGTCCCTGACGCTTTACAGCTGTTAAGAGATTTTATTTAAATGAATGGGTCCTTATTTTACATTTATTTATAATTTGAATAAATGTAATAGATTTGTATCCATGTGTACATATGTATCCTGAATAAAACAGCAAACAATGCTCTGTGTGTGTGTCTGTGTGTGTGAGTGAGAGAATGAGAGAGAGAGAGAGAGAGAGAGAGAGAGAGATATCATGCTCTTGTTTCTTACCGTTCGATCTCCTCACAATATTCTCCAGAAAAGTGTTTTGAGGAGCCACAAGCCCCCTCCGACCCCCGGCCATCGTCGCGGCTCGCAATACTGATTCTCTCTCTCCACTCTGATTATTTCTTCTCTTCTTTTGTTATTGCATACCTAATTCTATTTTTGCTTCTCGTTGACGAGGATGTACCACACAGGATCAGCATGCGCAGTAACTGCTCCGGTGCCGTCCGTCGCTCCGTGCGCACCTGCTTCCACCTCTTCTCACAGCACCCGCGGCTGTGTGTGTGTGTGTGTGTGTGTTTGTATGTGTGTGTGTATATATATATATATATATATATATATATATATATATATATATATATATATATACACATACATACATACATACACTGTATATCCTGTCTCTCGTTCCCCCTTAGTCAGGATTTGTTAATGTGCCCCGCCGTCTAAAGAATGTTGGGTGGTGTGTCACTGTGGGAGGAAACATTTCGGTATTGTGATAGATTATTAATAATAATAATTAATAAACAGCAACAAAAACTGTAAATATAAAATAGTAAGACAAATTATTTTAAAAAGGCTTACTTTTTAAAGATAAATCTGTAGCGCCACCTACTGGTCACTGTGGGTTTTGATCTTCTGCAGAAAATGTACTACTACATTTAAAATGTGTTGTTTTTCCTAATTAGCTAGGTTCAGGTGTCTCAGTTTCAAACAGACTTATATATTTGAATTTCTGGTGGTAGCTCAGTGGTTAAGGTTTTGGGTACTGATCAAAAGGTAGGGGGGTTCAAGCCCGAGCACCACCAAGCCACCGCTGCTGGTCCCAGTGTAATGCTCTTAACCCACTCTGCTCCAGGTGAGCAGAGTGTGCATAAATGCACATATATTTCCTGGTACTGCCATTTAAATGCAAGGATGCCACCAAAGCTCAGAAATGACAGGTAAGTTTTCTAAGTAAATTTTTGAATAGCTCATACATTTTTATAAATGATAAATGAAGACAGTAAAATTTGGTATAACACAGGAAGTCTATGTCCTCCATATGTCTGTCAGGGATCCTCCTGTTATGCCCCCTCAGCCGCTCCCAGCGCTAATCCCCCACACCTGTCCCTCATTACCATTCCCCCTTTATAAGTCCCCGTTCCGACCTCATTCACTGTTGGATCTACTTGGTCATGTTAGTGATCCTCCGGATTCCAGACCGCCAGCATTCCCTGCTGGTTCATGCTCCTTGCTCTGTGTTTGAGGATTACCCTCGCGGTACGGATCCTACTCGCCTTATGGATTATACCCGCATTACGGATTAGACACACGTTCCGGATCCTACCCGCATTACAGATTATACCCGCATTACGGACTATACCCGCATTACCGTTCGTAACTCTCCCTGGCTTTAGTTTAGTTTCTGAACATCAATAAAGACTATGATTGAGGTTCTCCCTTTTCCTTCGCGTGGTCACTGTCCTGACAATGTCATACTGTGTTATTTTGATTAACTCTTTTTCAGACTCACCTTAAGTCAGGTTTTGGATTTACTTGATGCTGATGGTCCAGAGCCTGCAATTTGCAATATAGCAGTGGTCCCAAAGACAGAAAAGGATGCAATAGAAAACGACTATGATAGCAATGCATCTGACATAGATTTTACTGGTGACTCAGCACACCTACCATAAAGAATCAGTAAAAAGCTATTTGCCTGACTACACTGAGTATGAACCAATAGCAGCACAATGTCTAAAAGCAACAAATGCAAATCACTTTTGTGTTTTTAGCAATGTACCCACCATCTCTGAAAGAGCGCACCATAGAAATGTCAAATCTCTACTCTGTCCAGAACAAAGACTCTTAATTTAAGCATGGAGGAACTGCTGGTATGGTGTGCTCCTCAACTCTCGATATTGTATTGTTCCACGACGGCATTTGCTCTGGTCACTGGATGGCGATGTCCACAACAACAGCAGCTCCACTTCTATGAGAAGAAACAGATTTAATGGGATGCAATATGACCCTTTCTTTAAGGTAAGGCCAATCTTTCAGGAGCGGAAAAGCTCATACAAAATTCTGCCAATCAGTAAGTGGCTGTCAGTTGATAAGCACATGATTCCTTACTATGGGCACCATGGGTACAAGCAGTTCATAAAGGGAAAAACAATCCGCTATGGCTATAAGGTTTGGAGCCTGACATTCTCAGGGGGTTACCTCTATCACATGGAGCCTTATGCTGGAGTGCATACCCTTCTTCCAGAGAATGGGTCAAGGGCCCAGCGTAGTGCTGAGTTTGGCTGAACAAGCTGGTGTTCCAGGAGGATGCAACTTCATGTATGACAACCTCTTTACCACATTATTCCTAATGAATAAGATGACAAAGCGAGGGTAACCCTAACCCTAACCCTAACCCTGGTGAGCTGAAGAGACAACAGTGTGGTCATTGTTGCAATTAATGTGGAAAATGTCTGCACTGAGGTACCAGTTAACCCGTTAACACCAAATGTATCATATTTTATACATTCCTTTCTGAGACCTCTGTGTCATCTGCATCAACAATAATTTGCTGTTGAACCTGTTGAATACAATCTAAAACTTGTGTTCTCCCCCCTATTGGAGTTATCTATGCTCTCCAGTCAATAGAACGTTTTAGGCAGGTTTCTCCAATATGACTGCCTTCATAAATTGACACCCAGAACACCCAGACAGTTAAGCATTACAGTAGTCTAATCTAGATGTTACAAAAGCATCAACTAGATTTTCTGCATCCTGTAACGACATCATATTTCTAATTTTAGCAATATTTCTAAGGTGAAAGAAGCTGATCCTGGTGATATTATTCACGTAAACCTCAAAGGAAAGACTAGGGTCAATAATAACACCAAGGTCTTTGACAGCTGTACATGCTGAAACAGAAACACCATCCAGAGATGCTACAGAATCGGAAAGTTTGCTTCTAGCTGCATGTGGTCCTAGTAAAAGTACTTCCGTCTTATCTGAGTTTAGCAGAAGAAAGTTATCAAGCATCCACTTTCTAATGTCCTTTACACACTTCTCAACATTGTTAAGCTGATCTCTCTCATCTGGCTTTGCTTATACAGCTGTGTATCATCAGCATAGCAATGGAAACGAATCCCATGGTTATGAATAATTTCACCAAGAGGCAGCATATATAAAGAGAAAAGCAGAGGGCCTAAGACAGAGGAACCTTGAGGAACACCAAACTTTACCTCAGTGAGTGTGGAGAACTCACCATTTACATCAACAAACTGAAAGCGATCAGTCAAATAAGACCTGAGCCAAGAGAGAGCTGTTCCCTTTATTCCAACAACGTTCTCAAGTCCAGCAAGCAGGAGATTATGATCAATGGTGTCAAAAGCTGCACTAAGGTCGAGCAAAACAAGTAAGGAGACAAAACCCTGATCAGAGGCCAATAACAGGTCATTTACCACCTTAACTAGCGCTGTCTTTGTGCTATGATGAGGCTAAAATCCTGACTGATTCATTTTAAAAATGTTATTCATAAGTAGGTGTGAGCATAACTGCTGTGCTACAACCTTTTCTAAAATTTTGGATATAAAGGGGAGATTGTCCAGTCTTTTGTGGAATTTCAAGTCTTTTAATTTTCTGTATAAAGTCACATATGTCTTTTATATAGCTAGGGTGGCCCAATGAAAGGGGATTTAAATAAAAATCTAGGAACTCGGCTGTATAGTACGTTTCGCTTCCACAATCTGACACTATAGGCCTTCCCAGAGTAATTTTGTGGGGTTTGCTCCATTTGGCCAGATCTTTGTGTATTTTAGGGAGCATATAGAATCTCCTGCTTTTGGGCTCTGTGTCACACAAGAGATAGGACTTCTGTTAGGCGTTTATGTGGTTTTTTTTTTTTTTTTTATACAGGACTTGGACTATTTCCTTGTCTATCACCTTACAGTGTCCGGATAAATGGGTTTGTCAAATTTTTTTTAACTCTTTCAGAGCACTGATTTCCTCAGGAGTGAGGTTAAACTGTTCCCAAGACGGTCTGCAGTGTCTCTTGAAGGATCGAGGGTCTGTTTCAAATAGTGTGTAAAGTTCAGTGGGCAGTTTATCTATGGGTGGGACCCAGTCTGATTTAAGTGTAAACGGTGGGGGAGTTTGATCTGTGTCTTTTTGAAAATAAGATGCCAATTTTAGTCTCTGGAGGTATTTTTGCAGATCATACTGCATTTGCATGAGTTGTGGGCGAGTGATATTGGCTTTTTTGGCCAAAATAACCACGTTTTTGTTCCCCTTCTGTACATGCAGTCTTATGGGGAGATTTAATTAAAAATGTTGAAACCAATGTTCTAGCATTTTTCTGGCTGTATTCACTGTCCAGTGAATGTTGTCACTCTCAGTGTGGAATTGTGTTCCATAACACAAATCTGTGCAAGCGGGAATTTTCTTTCGCCGCCCTTAAAGCTGCCTGCATTTGTTTAATGGCAGGTTATTTAGCGTTTTGAGTCCGACTGTTGAGGCCCAGCAATAAAATGAGATGCTCTACGTCATTGGAGACCGAAATTTGCCCATTCTCTCCCGGTCACCAGGGGTGTCCCCCAAGGCTCCATCCTTGGTCCCACACTTTTCTTAATTTATATTAATAACATTCCCCAGGCAGTTGGTAATTCACTCATTCACTTATATGCCGATGATACAATCCTTTATGCCATAGGTCCCTCCCCTGATGCTGTTCAAGCTACCCTGCAACATAGCTTTCACCAACTACAGCAGTCTTTTACACAACTCAAACTCACTCTCACTACCTCCAAAACAAAACGCATGTGGTTTTGCCGTAGGGGTACTACGCCTCCTCCTGCCCTTAACATCACCACCTGCAAGGGGGATATTTTAGAACAAGTCACTGCCTATAACTACTTGGGCATCTGGTTGGAAACTGTACTTTCTTTCTCTATCCACATATCAAAGCTGCAATCTAAGGTCAAAGCCAAGCTTGGTTTCTTTTACAGAAACCGTTCTTCCTTCACCACTTCTGCCAAACTTATTCTTATTCAAATAACCATTCTACCCATGTTAGATTATTGAGACACTATATATAGGGTTGCTTGTAAGTCCACCCTATCAAAACTTGATGCTCTTTGCCATTCTGCTATCAGGTTTGCCATAAATGCTCCTTTAAATACACACCACTGTGCTTTATATTCATCTGTTAACTGGCCCTCCCTTCACAATCGCCGTAAAATTCACTGGTTCACGTTCATTTATAAGACCCTTCTCGGCCACTCACCTCCTTACTTAGGTCAATTGCTGCAGCTAAAGTCTGTCACATATAACACCCGGTCCTCACTTCATTTTCAATTAAGCATTCCTAAAACCAACACTGCGTTTGGTCTTGCATATTTTCAATCTGCTGCCGCTCGCAACTGGAATGCTTTGCAAAATACCCTCAAACTGGATAAATTAATTCCAATTTCAACCTTTAAAAATATGATATCATATTTGTTCACGGATATATGCAGTTCTTTTTCTACATAATTTTGTTTTAAAATGTATTTATGTAATTGTTAATTTTCTATGTATTTTTTTAATGTTTTGTATTTATTTTAGCCCTACTTCCCTTTCCCTAAGTGGTTATTCATAACAAGCATAATCCTAGATTTTTATTCAGCACGGTAGCAAAATTAACAGGGAATAAAAGCACTGCGCTAACATGCACACCATCAATAGGTAGTAATGATTTCATGAACTTTTTTAATAATAAAATTGAAAACATCAGGCAAGAAATCCAGGCGGTTAATATAAATCCAAATTATTTTACAAGTAACCCTGTAGACAGCAGTGTCATTATAGCAGACAATCAATTACAAAGCTTCGCTACTATTCATGAGAGTGACTTAATTTCATTAATCTCCTCATCAAAATCATCAACCTGTATTCTCGATCCCTTGCCTACTAGTTTCTTTAAACAGATAGCTCCAGAGGTAATCAAACCTGTTTTAAAAATAATTAACTCTTCCATTAACACTGGTTATGTACCAAATCCTTCAAACTGGCAGTTATCCACCCCTTATTAAGAAACCTGACCTTGACCCATGTCAGTTGTCCAACTACAGACCGATATCAAATCTCCCCTTTATATCCAAAATTTTAGAAAAGGTTGTAGCACAGCAGTTATGCTCACATCTGCTTATGAATAACATTTTGAAATGTATCAGTCAGGATTTCGGCCTCATCATAGCACAGAGACGGCGCTAGTTAAGGTGGTAAATGACCTGTTATTGGCCTCTGATCAGGGTTTTGTCTCCTTACTTGTTTTGCTCGACCTTAGTGCAGCTTTTGACACCATTGATCACACTATACTGCTTGCTAGACTTGAGAATGTTGTAGGAATAAAGGAACAGCTCTCTTGGCTCAGGTCTTATTTGACTGATCGCTATCAGTTTGTGGATGTAAATGGTGAGTTCTCCACGCCTATGAGGTAAAGTTTGGTGTTCCTCAAGGATCTGTCTTAGGCCCACTGCTTTTCTCTTTATATATGCTGCCTCTTGGTGAAATTATTCATAAACATGGGATTCGCTTCCATTGCTATGCTGATGATACACAGCTGTATATTTCAGCAAAGCCAGATGAGAGAGATCAGCTTAACAATGTTGAGAAGTGTGTAAAGGACATTAGACAGTGGATGCTTAATAACTTTCTTCTGCTCAACTCAGATAAGACGGAAGTACTTTTACTAGGACCACATGCAGCTAGAAGTAAACTTTCCGATTACGTAGCATCTCTGGATGGTGTTTCTGTTTCAGCATGTACGGCTGTCAAAGACCTTGGTGTGATTATTGACCCGAGTCTTTCCTTTGAGTCTCACGTGAATAATATCACCAGAATCGCCTTCTTTCACCTTAGAAATATTGCTAAGATTAGAAATATGATGTCGTTACAGGATGCAGAAAAACTGGTTCATGCTTTTGTTACTTCTAGATTAGACTACTGTAACGCTTTACTGTCTGGGTGTGCGAGTAAGTGCATCAATAAGCTTCAGTTAGTCCAGAATGCAGCAGCAAGGGTCCTCACTAGATCTAGGAAATATGACCACATCACCCCTGTTTTAATCAGTCTACACTGGCTCCCAATCAAATCTCGCATTGATTATAAAATATTACTACTGACGATAAAGCACTTAACGGTCTCGCACCGCAGTATCTGAGTGAACTTCTGTACCAGTATGATCCTCCACGCCTACTTAGATCAAAAGGTGCTGGCTATCTGTTGGTTCCTCAAATAATGAAGACTACAGCAGGGGGCAGATCTTTCTCTTATAAAGCCCCACAGTTATGGAACAGCCTTCCAATCAGTGTTCGGGACTCAGACACAGTCTCAGTGTTCAAGTCGAGGTTGAAAACGATTTATTTAGTCAAGCCTTTTATCAGTAGATTTCTTTTAGGTAAAGGCACAGATCTGGAGGAACATGGATATAGAGTGTTTGGTGAACTGGTATATTTGTATGCTGTCGCCCCTCACATTCACACGCTCACTCAGGTTTGTTGACGGTGGTGTGGTGGGTCGTCTCTTATCCCAGAGATCCCTCATGTCTGTGTTACCTTCTGGTTCTCCCTTTTAGTTATGCTGCCATAGCGAGTCTTGCCGGAGTCCAAACTGCACAGTGACATTAACTTTCGTACACCAATAGTTACACTTAATAATCCATATCCTTCTCTTCCGTCACCCTCTCTCTCTCTCTCTCTCTCTCTCTCTCTCTCTCTCTCTCTCTTCGGTCGAGTTAAACATGCTCCTGAGGCTCCAGTGACCAGTGTTCCTGCCCCTCTCCCTCCTTGGATCTTCACACTTCTGTGCAGCTCGGGACGGTCTCTTAATTCGGAGTAGAACGGGTGCTTTGAGGACGGATTGGACTGTAGTTGGTGTCGGCGGTCTGCTGCACTGACTCGGGAGTGCAGTTTGCTTCTGATCATCATCACTGTACCCCACAACATTGTATATCTGCTTCAAATGGACATTTGGTGCAACCCAGATGAGGATGGGTTCCCTCTTGAGTCTGGTTCCTCTCAAGGTTTCTTCCTTATGCCATCTCGGGGAGTTTTTCCTTGCCACAGTTGCTCATCAGGGACAAACATACTTACAAAGAACATATTTATGTTTAATCACCACATTATCTGTGTAAAGCTGCTTTGAGACAATGTTCATGTTAAAAGCGCTATACAAATAAAAATGAATTGAATTGAATTGAATTAATCCACTTGTCAGGCTGCCATTGTAAATAATAACCTGTTCTTAATGACTTGCCTGTAAAAATAAAGGTTAAACAAATTTTATTAATCACGGCCTCCATGCATCTGAGCGTGGAGGTCTGGGTTCTTAAAGGGGGGAATCCTGGAGAGGTTGGAATCAACCAATAACCAGGCATTTTTTATGGACAGTCAGTTTTCACTCTATCATTTTTCTGGGCGTGTTTATGTGCCTGTTTGGACCATCCTCACTGGAGTCACACGGCGCTGCAGATGGCACCTTGAGGGTTCCACAAACCTCCACATTCATACGGGCCTGTGTAGCTGTTCTAAGGCTGCCGATTTTTTTCTGGGCTTAGGGTCACCCTTTGTGGGTCTCTCCCACTCTCTCGAGTCCTCGATGACAACGAGTTCCTCTTCCCATCTAACACAGGGATTGGAACTCAGATGAGGAGCTTGTTGTGCTTTTGGGGAGGCAGGAGGATCTAGGGTGAATCTAGGGCTGTCCGAATCCTTCTCCCTAAAAGGGGACCAATCGTCTGGTGGATCTGTCATGGTGTAAGCGGTTCTGGAAGGTTTTGTTACCGGCTTGGTGGACAAATCCCTTAGGGAGTGTGCCTCGGCCTCGGCCTCGGCGTGCACCGAGGTCCGCACCGCAATGGCACCACCGGCTGTGTCTGTCGGTAGAGAAGGAGCAGCAGGGACACTTTGCATCTCTGCTTCCTCTCTCACTTCCTCCACATCAGCAGTGGGGGTAGGGATCTTCCATTTGTCCCCTACCAGTGTTTGAGCCTCCTGTATTGTTTTGTACTTCAGTCTTTTACCAATCCCATGTTTTGCCCATAACATAGCAGTGTTGAAGCATTCTTCCCAGCCTCGGGAAGGATAGTGCTGCAGTTTGGCCATTTCTTCCACCAATGTGTCCTCATAATGGTTCTTGAGAATTAACAAGGTGGTATAGACCCAGTCTTTTTCATTACCTTCTAAAAGGGCTTATGTTGTGGGGTTTGGCAAAGCTGGTTTGATGACCTCAGATGGATGTTTCTCCATCTTGGTCAATGCAGGAGGTTGTTCATGGCTCACATTATTTTTGTGGTGTACCAGTTTAACTATCTTGTACGAGGTATGGGTTTTTGTGACAAAATCACAAATCCGGGTCATCTGATTGCTTTGGATTCATATTTTGTCTCCGCTGTGTGTTCTTTTTTTGCAGATGTGGATGAGTTGCTATTTGTTTTTTGTGGGATCATTGTGACAGGTCCCCAACAGACCTGAGGTTAAAAAAATTGTGGTCTGAAAGATTGTGATGGGCTGCAGTATGGTAAGTATTAGGTGCCCTCGTGTGGCCTGAAAATTTCACTGCGTCTACATAGAAGAGAGCTCTCTGTCCCTGTGCATGTCATAGGATCTGGTTATTGCCATATTTAACCACGTCTGCATAAGAGAATTACCTCTCTCCCTGTGGATGGTATCCTGCACGGTGGTGAGGACGGTGCATAGGTGGGACAATGCTCTGAATGGCACGCCAGCGTCCACAGGTGACAACCATCCAACCATCTCTGTCTGGCAGAACAATTTTTTTTAAAAAGGTTTACTTTTCTTTTTCTTTTTTAACCAAATATTTTTAGGGTGTTTTTTCTTTTTTGTATTGAGATGAAATAAAATAAAGAACTGAAAATTAGGATCTTTGTTTTTTTGTTTTTTTTAAATAATTTTTGAGAATTGGAAAATAAAATCAAACAGTTTCTTGATTTTAAATAAATTATATATATATATATATATATATATATATGGAACAAGCCATTGCAATGTTTCGGTTCCTTTAGAAACTTCTTCAGGTTCTTTAGATTATTAGAAAAAAAATTATCCTTTGAAAATTAAAAACATTAATGAAAGAAATTATATATTCAGGATCAGGTTAAGGCTTGAATGTGTTTTTATTTGAGCTGGAAGCAGTGGGGAAGATTCAGTCTTAGTGCGCTGGCCTACCTCCCAGTCACAAAGCACTCATACCTTGTGTTTTGTCAGTCATGAAAATTTGTTCTAAATTACTCTAGACTGTTCAATCAAACACCATGGTTTTTTTTTTTTACATTGTATCGGTGTTGTGTCAGCCTAATTGTCAAAGAGTTGTAGTCTTCCCCACATACTGTTTACTGCACTTTGAGCAGTAGATTAGGTAAACACAGTTGGCCGTGTCCTGCTTTAAGGCCGGTGAGACCTCATGGATCATTTTGGTCCGTGGATTTGTGATCCATCGTTTTGGCCTAAACTCCACAGGTGGGGTAGGTTGCTTTTTATCTTCAGAAGATGGTTACCTGCTGCGGACTAGCATGTATTTAAAATTTTTGTTTTTCCGGTAGGCCGAAATAATTTTGTGGTTGTCTAACACTTCATTTTCTGCTTTTTAATCAAGGTCTCAGCATAAATAAATGTGGCCCCTGCGTAACTGTCAATCTCAGAGGCGATTTCTTTAAGACTGCAAGGGAAGCTCGGCTTCCCTTATAATGTCACAAAATTAATGGTCAAATATGTACTATTGTATTAACATTTTATTGACTAAAAATGCGTTAGAAAACGTTCATCTCAAAGACGAGTTCGTTCAGAATCAGTTACATATAGCAGGTCGGCTGACTCGATTTCCTTCTCATACATTCCCACAGCGTCACAGTGCATTTCCCTATTGAAGCCCAGCGTCCATTGACTTCAATGGGGCTGCTTTGAACGTTTTTTTTCAGCGCTTGAAACTAGACGGTCATTGGATAAACGCTGCCATTATGTCCGCCCACGGACGCCAGCGTCTCTGGGGTGAATGGGGAGTGGCTGGCCCGGACTCCGAGCTTCTGCGTGATGATTGGAGGGTCTGTCGAAGACTGCATCTCCTTTTGACTGACAGCGATTCTGTACTATAAGGAATCACTGAAGCTATTCGCTCAGTCCCATCGCGGATTTCTCAAGTTCAGTCGAAATAAAACTGCTGCAACCTATTTCTTTGATATTTGCTTGGCGAAATTGCTTGATTTTCATCATACATTTCACACAATTATACACCACATTCCTTGTTTCAGTTTTACAGAGTTTAATATTTTTTTTTTAGATCGTTCATTCATTCATTCATTCATTCCTTCATTCATGGCCATCACTTTGATTCAGGAAGACTGAGGTCAGAACTTCAAGTCCTGTATTCAGATCAGGACTTTCAGGGTAACAGGGGAAAGCTGTGTGATTACTTGGTGTTCCTTAAAGACATGGAGTTGGACAGTGCAATGCCTCAGCTTTACAAACTGTTCTCATTAGTGACAACAATTGGAGCTACATCTGCAGGTGTAGAAAGGAGCTTCCAAGGCCGTTTAAGCAGCCTAGCTCTGCTGGCCATTGAGAGGACACTGGTCAAGTCACTTGAAAAGACTCCTAGTTGGTACGACAGGGTCACAGACCATTTTCTTGAAAAGGAACGTAGGGCAGAATTTACTTTTAAATAAATAGACAATTTTATGATGCAGGCCGAAAATGAGCTTCCCCTCTCTGACAGACCAGTAGCCGCCACTGGTCAATCTGGACATCAATCTGCAGCCAATGATAGGGGTGGACAATCTTCCTCCATAAACACAGGAGCGCTTCTTTCAGCCTCTGTGTTATAATTATTATTACTACGCACCCCACCATTAATTTCACCCAAAGATAATAGGAGCGCCTTGACCTTTTCAATCGGCTCCTATCTCTTTTTATAACACTTTGCTGCGACTTTTAGAGCTATGCCCCAGTCCCTAATCAATGCCTCCTGCAGTGTCTCACTCTCTTTTTCTATACACTGAGTGTAGTGATCCTGCAGGATCAGGCATGTAGTGTACACCCAATTTTTGGTATTTCCCTTCCAGGAGGTCTTTTATCTCCAGCGTCACATTAGCCGGCTTGAATACATTGCCGAGAAAGTGTGTGAGCCTCAGGAAAGTAGGAGGTTCCATCTTTGAATGTGTAGAGACCTTTTCCAAGTGATGGCACGATCTCAGTAATTCAAATAACTTTTTAATCAGGGCTCTAAATTTCTTATTCTGGGCATCAATAATCTGTTTATGTTTATTATTGTGGTGATCCCCCCTGTTTTTATTGAATTGTATATTATTTTTTTGTTGTTGTTTACCCTGCTTTTGTTTGGGGTTTTTTGTTTTTCTGACTATAATTTTTCATGGTGTCCCGCTTTTTGCCACCGGTTGATTGTGGCTGTTGTCAAGGACGTTTTGGAGCACGTTTCCACTGTCTCCAGGATCGGTGATAATCCCTCCATTTTGGGGCATGACTTTGGTGATGCTGGATGAATCCGGGGTGAAATTCAGTGCTCCTATAGTCACTTCTTTTTTGGTGAATATTATATCCCCGGTCATTGGAATTACATTGATTCCACTCATTGGGGTGGGGATGTCTGTTCTCCCACCTCCAATTATTGGGTTGGGGGTATCGTCTCCCCCACCCTGGAAAGAATGGACCATGGTAAGATATGTTTTAATGAGAGGCAAGTCTGTTGCAACATTTCGGCTTTAGAGAGCCTTTATCAGGCATAGACTTGCCAAAAAAAATGTAAAAAAGGAAGTGAGAAAAGGAAAAGAAGGAAAACAGTGGATATAGAAGAGGAAAAAATATTTTCCAGATGACAATGAAATTATTGAAAAATTAAAGGAAAGGTGTTTTCTTGTACAATGTTTTTAAAAAAAAATAAAAAAAATCAAAAGGATTGAGGAAAATATGGTAAAGATATAGAGACTTTTTTTTTTAGGATAAATGTAAGATGGCTTCATATGGGGAGAAAGACAGAAGCCTTTTACACACCTTTAACCAACCCTGAACTAAATTCTATTCCAAAAAAGCTCTAAAAACAGCACCAAATCCACAATGTTGCTCCTGTAGCTCTCTGACTCGATTAGAGAGGCTGCCTGCAGGTGCGCTCACACACACACACACACACACACACACAGCAAGCTCCGCCCCCTGCCCTAGTTTTCAGAGAGGCACGCAGAAAAAGGATTTTTCCACTCCTTGGAAAGTCCCCAATATAGAGTTAATTCTCAGTTTCTCTCAATCCCTATTTTTTCTTTTTCCTCTAAAAATATTCTTATAAAACCATCCAAAGTTATTTAATTAAATAATCATCCTACTTTTTTTCTCTTTTTTTCCTTCAAATAATATTTTTGGGATGCTGAAAGGGTTCAGGTGCGTGTTATCAGGTAAGTATCAGTTAATAAAATGTTTTGAATTGTCCTTTTCATCGTGCCAAACTATTAAGATTCCACTATAAGTGGATTTCCTCATTAAAAATTCTATGTTTTTGCAGATCCCATGGATGATTCTGAGATTCCATGTAGCTCATCGGTCGGGGGGTGGCACTGGCTAGGTTAGGTTAGGGGAATGACCGCAACACTAGAATCTGCTCGGCTTCCTGCCTGGGATGAGGGTTAGAGTTAGGGGTTAGGGTTAAGAGTAGGTTTTGGTTAGGGTTGGGGTTGGGGATAGGGTTAGGGGGTAGGGGGTTAGGGTTGGTTAGGGTTAGGGTTGGGGTTAGGGTTGGGTTTAGGGTTAGGGTTTAGGGTTAGGGTGTTAGGGTTAGGGTTGGGGTTAAGGTTAGGATTTAGGGTTAGAGTTAGGATTTAGGGTTAGGGATAGAAATTAGGGTTAGGGTTAGGTTTTAGGGTTAGGGCTAGAAATTAGGGTTAAGGTTAGGTTTTAGGATTAGGGATAGAAATCAGGGTTAGGGTTAGGATTTAGGGTTAGGACCTTATCACGTTTCTGTTCTTTTGGAGTAATTTATCAGGGGGATCCATATAGCAGCTCGAGGAAACCGAGATTTTGTTGCCTTTATGGTCCTTTGGAGTTGTTTTACAGCCGTCTCCCTCTGTTTTTGTCCCCTGTGGTTTATACCAAATGCCAGAATGACTATATCCACCTCAGTTTGTGTACTGGCTCTAGAAATGAATGCCTCCGCATGCCTGAATGTGGCCCCTGGGTAACTATCAATATGTAGGTCCTCCAGGTCGTATGGAGGAATCCTACTCAAATTGAGTCATCCACAATACACCACTTTTTTCTGGCACAAAACGTCCAACTTACCATTTTTCTAGAAACATTTAAATGTCTGGTAGCTTTAAACACTCTAGGCGATGGAGCTGGCGTTACAATTGGGGTCAATTGGGGCCCAGGTAGAGGGCTTTGCTCTACATCCTGATCAGAGATGCATAGCAGGGAGTCCACCGATAGATCACCGGCTGTAGCTATTTGAATGTTCTGGTCAGTTTCCTGGTCGAGTTGGGGATTGTATGTTTCAGGGTGTACCATTACAATTTGTGACAGTTCCTTATGAACAGTATTTTGAGGCTTGGGAATGGCTACCGGAGTTGTTAACCCAGTATCCGCTTGGGGTGTTGGACATACACTAATTGAGAAAATATCAGAGATGTCATCCACATTCACTACCGCCGGATTTTGTCTTTTAGGTACTGTTTGATTAACCGACCTAATGGATCTTTTGGGGGCTCTCTGTGGGAGTGGTGTAGGTGATGCAAAGTTGTATTGCTGAGGGGATGTTGTAATTGGGCTTGGTGGAGGGGAGTGGCCATTACTATTAAGGGGAAGAGATTCTGTGGCATTTGGCATCTCCTCAACCCCTTCCTGAGGGCCCCTGTCAACCGGTGGAAGGGCTTGATTTGCTTGGGCTGCTAGTGAGGTGAGCAGTGTCTTTACTTCCTCAATAGGCTGTGTCATATGTCTTTTTTTGAATTTGTTTTGGTACCATTTTGTGGCAATTGCAAAAGCTGATTTCCAGTCGTCCACCATCAGATCAGTCAGACCTTCTCCCTCCTCAACAATGCACTGCGCATAATGGTCCTGCAAGCCTAACCCTAACCCCAACCCCCCAACCCCAACCCCAACCCCAACCCTAACCCCTAACCCTGACCCTGACCCTGACCCTGACCCTGACCCTGACCCTGACCCTAACCCTAACCCAAACCCAAACCCAAACCCTAACCCTAACCCTAACACACCAACCCTAACCTAACCCTAACCCCAACCCTAACCCTAACCCTAACCCTAACCCTAACCCCAACCCCAACCCCAACCCTAACCCCAACCCTAACCCTAACCCCAACCCTAACCCTAACCCTAACCCTAACCCCTAACCTAACCCTAACCCTAACCCTAACCCTAAACCCTAACCCTAACCCTCTAACCCTAACCCCTAACCCTAACCCTCTAACCCTAACCCTAACCCTAACCCTAACCCTAACCCCTAACCCTAACCCTAACCCAAACCCCAACCCTAACCACAACCCTAAACCCTAACCCTAACCCAAACCCTAACCCCTATCCCTATCCCTAACCCTAACCCCAACCCCTACCCCTTATCCAACCCCAACCCTAACCTAAACCCCATCCCCAACCCTAACCCTAAACTCTAAACCATAACCCTAACCCTACCCCTTAACCCTAACCCCTAACCCCAACCCTAACCCTCACCCTGACC